>NW_020290641.1:83367-343437 GCF_003184585.1 Aspergillus saccharolyticus JOP 1030-1 | reverse complement strand
AGACCCTACTAAATCCTAACTAATATTATATAAAAAAAAAAAAAAAAAAAAAAAAAAAAAAAAAAAAAAGAAGGGAAAAAAAGAAATAATAATAAAAAATAATAAAAAACTACTACTTACTAATAACTCTTCTTTAATTCTAATTCTATAAATTAAAAGAAAAAAAAAATAAAAAAAAAAAGAAGAAAAGAAAAAAAATTAAAAAATCTCTTATTTCTCTAAATTAACTAAAAAAAGCTTTACTTAATCTAATAAAAGAAATTAGCTACTACTAAACTAAATTCTATTATATACTATATTTAGTTAGTTAATTCTTTAATAATATTATAAGAGAAAGTAGTAATAGCTGTAGACTTATACTTAGACTTATCTAGATTATAGTATCTATAATAAATACTATAATTCTTCAATTTATACCTAGTATAAGTATCTTTCTATTATTTAGATAATTAAATAGTCTATTAAAATTTTATTTAATTATTATATTTATAGTAATATAGTACAACTAAACTATAAGATATAATTAAAAGACTATTAATATAAGAGAAGTATCTAGTATATATCTAATAATATTAGTTTTTTATATAGAAATACTAGATTATCTTATCTAAGTAATAGTAAGAGTATCAGCTCTTATCTTAAATTTATAATAAGAAAAGTACTAAATATACTACTAGTCCTAAGTATAATAAAGTTAGAATAAAGTCTTATTTCTATATACTAAAAGTTATATAGTAATCTAATACTTAGAATTACTAATATAAGTATTATAGATAATTAAATAGTATATAGAAATAAAGAGTAAATTATAATTAGAAATAGAAGTAGAAGTTTAAGAGGAATTATAGTAAATAGAATTAAGAGAATTATTTAATTAGTTAGACTTATTATTTTTAGAATTAGAAAGAGAAAATATTATATAGTAGAAAAAGAAGATAATAGTAAATTATATAAGTAGAAGAAGAGTAAACTAAGAAGAAAGAAAAGATATTTAAAAAAAAAAAAAAAAAAAAAAAAAAAAAAAAAAAAAAAAAAAAAAAAAAAAAAAAATTTAAAAAAAAAAAAAAAAAAAAAAAAAAAGAGAACTAACTTAGAGGAGGAATAGTCTTCTTATATAATACTTTATATATTCTATACAAAGCTAATAGCTAAGCCTAACTATATCCCTAGAACTAATTATATAAGCTGTATAAAGAAAGTTTTATTTACTAGATTAAGAGAAATTATATAATAGAGGGAATAATAGTAAATAAAATAAGTCTTATCTATACTTATATTATCTACTAATCAGCTATAATACTATCTAGAAAGAAAACTAAAATATAAAACTATTACCCTGAACCTATACTACTAATCAGATAAATATAAACTATAAAGAGAGATAAGAAAGAAGAGAAGAACTTTTATTATAGAATTAAAACTCTAATATAGAGCTCAGCTTTAGATACTAGTTAGTATCTAAGATCTTATATACTATATACTAAACTAGTACTAGCTTAGTTTATATATATCTAAAAGAATTTTATATAAATAGATAAAATAGCTTTTTAGCTATTTTTTCTTATTTAAAGGTATATTTTAATTAGTATAATTTATCTATTCTATAATATCTACTCTAATAAGTAGATTCTATTAAACAAATACTCTAATCTAAAAACTATAGATCTTTAATCTACTATAATCTAAGGGTTTATTATATATTATACTACTATTTAAAAGATAGTAAATAAGTAATACTTCTATAATCTAGTATAATTTTAAGTAATTTAGCTAGTTACTTTCTCTCCTGATCTATTATATTATATTAGTCTAATAAATTATATCTGGAGATATACCAGTCAATCAGAATACCTACCAGGCCCCATCCTAGGTCTGATGAAGGTCCATCAGACCAACCCTTGTGGATTAGAATAAGGAACAACTCAGTAGGAGCATTGTCGTGCTGCAACCCATGTGGAAGACAGTCTTGTACGGTCTTCCTCCTAGGTTGCTTCTTCCCTCGCGGCTTTCATTCTCGTTCTTTTTTTAGTTCCTGCATTTGTCCGCGCGATTGTCTTCGCCGCGAGGTGCGCACTGCCTTGAGAGTCCGCTTTCCGCTGTGGAGTTGTTGACCATGTAGCCCGTCAGACCCATCTGGTAACAATCTGCGGGCGGCTGTTTCATATTTAGTGCTTAGCAGGCGGAGACTAAGCCTTTTGAGGAATCTTCCACTAGCCCAGTCTTTTTCATACTATCCCGGCTTTTACCAGTTTTAGCTCATGTGGAGAGCCCGGAGATGCAGAATCGTTTTCTCCGAGATAGCCCGTCATTCATAGTCTTTACCCTCCCTTATATTGCTCGTGAGAACGATAGCAACCCATTAACAGGGCGCGGCCTTGCCCTGTCAGCCGCCGAAAACGAATACTAATTTGACCGGACCAAATCATCTTTTTCTCGAAGACTGGCGCCAGCTCGCACTGAGCCGAGGAGAACAGAAAGCCTGTGACTTACGAATGACACTCCCTGCTTCAGTACTATTCCGTGCTTTCCTCTGTTATCACCCAGCGCTTTCCCAGCAGGACACATCTACTTGTGGATCAATTGAAGGAGATGGGTCCTGAATAAATGATGTACCCACCATCTTTATTACCCTTAGATGCGGTTCTTCATCTTCATCCCCACCAGTGCTGTTACCGGCTTCAACCTCGCGCGAATAGATCGTGTGTTCAGCACAGTTCTACTCATCCGTCTGGACAAAGGTACAGTCAAAATTATTATGTCTACAATGCTACATCAAGTATGCAGGATTCTCGGAGTTTACCATCATGCTTTGTTGTTGCAGCTGCCGACGACGCCGCAGCCTAGTTGTTCAACCATGTTCTTCCTCTTAAGTCCTCCCCGCTAACATTTTACCTTTGCATTCTCAAGATATCACGAGTTCCGTAATTTTAAGTTATCGACTAGCCGCTAGTACCATGGTCTGATGTAGCATGTGGTGTTGTTATTTGTTATTTACAACTAGAATACGGCTTCCCCGGGAACACGACTCAAAATGATCTCTGATAATCCACGAGGACGTTCTTGGGAGAAAAGAATATGTTCTGGAAGCACACAGCATATGTTCCAAAACCCACTCAACCACCGGGATACCATTGGGAACGGGGAAGTTGTTTTTAAGGCGGCAATCGTTTGGTGAACCCCACAATGTCCAATGAAAGTTTGATTCGATTTAGATTTCCAAGGCGTAAGCCCGGCCCGGGGCAGCGTTCTGCTCTCGTCTCTGGAACCAACCAGCAACAGGCAATGTTCTTCCCTACGCCGCGACCCACAGCTGGCTTATGCATTCTTGTTCTTCCTTCAGCCAGTGCAGGGCTAGTATTGCCCCTTTATCCTGGTTCGAGGCTTCTCAGACAATCTTTTTTGTTCCGTAGGAGCGTGTATCAGCAGTATATATAGTACATCTGTCCGTCGCCAACACACTTAGGTTATAGATCCCATGAGCCGGACATCCATTCTTTTTTCCCTCAATCAACCCTTCTGCACTACGCTTATTCATTCATTTCTCTTTCTTTCTCGTGCTCTCTCATCATGAGGGTCCCTCTCTTTGCTGTTTTGCCCGCTGCTGGCTTGGCAGCTGCAGCTGCAGACAAGTGTAATCCCGACTTCTTCACTCCTTATTTGAGCTCCAATGCCAGTATTGTCTACGCCCGGACCTTCACCTCCACCGACGTGTTCGAAGGGCCATTGGGTAACTACACTGGTATGCCAGAGTACTGTGCTCTCTACGTGAATGTCAGTTCTTCTGCGGTCTCCTCCTACGAATTCGGCCTTTGGTTGCCCACCGATACCTGGAACCAGCGGTACATGGCCTACGGCAATGGTGGATTTACTGGTCAGGTCGCCTTCGCGGACATGGCGCCGGGACTCAACTATGGCTTCGCTGTTGTCTCGACCAACACTGGCCATAACTCGACTGTGATGGAGGCCGGAGACGCCGGGTGGGCGCTGAACCGCCCCGAGACCCGAACTGATTGGGGTTGGCGTGCGCTTCACGGCAGTGTCGCCCTTGGAAAGGTCTTGACGGAGGCGTTTTACGACAAGTCGATCGAGTACTCCTACTATGCCGGTTGCTCCACCGGTGGTCGTCAGGGTTTGAAATCTGTTCAGATGTTCCCGGAAGACTTTGATGGTGTCTTGGCCGGAGCTTGTGCGTGGTGGACGAGTCATCAGCAGAACTGGGATCTGAAGGTGGCCCTCGACAATCTGCCCAACGATGCTCCCCACCACATCACCGCCGATCTCATGGACGTTCTTGCTGCTGAAGTGTTGAAGCAGTGCGATAGCGCCGATGGTGTCAAGGACAATATCATCATGGATGGTTATGCCTGCAAGTTCCGTCCAGAGGCCCTGCTTTGTGATAGCCCTAGCGCCAACACTAGCACCTGTTTTAGCGCTGATCAGATCAACACCGTCTATCGCATTTACGGGGACTGGATTGATACCAACCAAACCTTGGTCTTCCCGTCCTTTGCCTGGGGCTCTGAAGCCCAAGTCTCTCTGATGATTATGACCGACGAGGCCGACGTCGATGCCCCTAGTGGTGTCGCCTACCCCCGCGACTTCGTCTATAACAACGCGGACTGGCCTGCTCAAGACCTGGACTTTGAGACAATTCTACTCTCCGACTACCTCGATCCCGGTAACGCTACCGCTGATGACTTCGACATTCGCCCCTTTTACCGCCGCGGTGGCAAGCTTATCCACTATCACGGGTATGCTGACGGAGAAATCCCCACTGGTTCCAGCATTTACTACCGCAAGCAAACCGAGAACACTCTGATCCCTCACGGTATTGACTTGGATGACTTCTACCGGTTCTTCCTGATCCCTGGTATGGAGCACTGCCTGGACTCAGTCCATGATGCTCCCTGGTACTTTGCTGGTGCGAACCAGCCCGCTGGTCTGACCGGCACCAACGTCTGGGGTGTGCCCGGATACCGTGACGCTAAGCACGACGCCATCCTCGCCTTGATGGCCTGGGTTGAGAACGGCACCGCCCCGACCGAGCTCATTGCTACCAAGTTCATTGACGATACCCCCGCTCTCGGTGTCCAAGCTCAGCGTAGAGCTTGTCCCTACCCCAAGGCTGCCAAGTACGTTGGCGGTGACTGGAACAAGACCTCCTCCTTCGAGTGTGCGTGAACCGGGTAAATAGCTTTTATTCACTGATCGGCCAGTCTTTCTTGTCATTTAATTGGAGCCTGAACCCTGTGTGACATAGTCCCAAGGAAGGTGTCAAGTAGAACTATTACTAGATCAAAAAGTCTACAGATATTTAGGGATAATTATTACTTGTATAAGCTTCTGTCTCTGTTGTCCGTCCGCCTACTGTTCAGCTAGTTGTTGTGCCGCGCCCTATCTACAAATCTATTATTCTACAGCTACATATTGCACTATTTAGGCTTAATCAAAAAAAGAAAAAGATTAAGGCTGGTCAAGAGACGGATATGGAGACTGTGTTTAATGTGCTCTAGTCTGAAGAGTAGAGCTCCTAAATACTTGAATAGAGCCCTGGCTCCGGCTCGGAAATTAGTCTGAAAAAGTCCTTGTCACGTCTGACTAAGGTTGTTTCTTATTTCTTCTTAATTTTAAGAGAAGGCTTGCCTTTCTCAATAACTGCATCTTATCTTTCCGAGCCGGAGCCAGGGCTCTATTCAAGTATTTAGGAGCTCTACTCTTCAGACTATCGTGAAATCCGCTGGCTGACCCTAGCGATATACCAGCTGTACTATATATTTTGATGTTTTCAAATCACATTCAAATATATAGTATGATATTACACCTTCGAATAGCTACAAAGAAAATATTAGTGTTCATCAGCCGAAACAGATATAAAATAAAAACAAAGTCAAAAAAAAAAAATCTTCCGATGCAGTTGCGGAAGAATGTCTAACTTATTTACACAGTTGTGGTTATTTGTATGACTGTTGCAACTTTCGCTTGCAGCGTTTCAAATGTCCGCCGCTGGTAAAAATCTTGAGAGGGTTGCTAGATAGACAACTATAGGAGCTAATGTTATTATCGGCAGGCAGTTGTACGTCTGATGGGTAGTGTAAGAGGCAATCCGAATGACAATCTCCTTCCTGTGCTTTGGAATATGTGTTAGACTTTCTATTCTCGGCACGCACGTCGCGGAGAAGTGGTGGAGGTTCAGGACATTAACAAAAGGTCTCTGAGATGCCGTATCGTCCGGGTGATTGTGCAGGTGTTCATCTTCTGTCCCCAGGGGCTAGGCTGGTAAGGATCATTGGGTCGATCGAAATGGAATTCTGTTTATTTGCCGGTTGGAAAAACTCTTGCCAACTCTCAGAAACTGTTCCAGCTGCTCTGCGTGCTGCATGTCGGATGTCGTGGCGGGCGGGAGGCAGGTATCGTGGCAGGTATCGTGGCAGAGTGCAGCCTGGATGGATTCTGGGACTGAGAATGAAAGCCCCAGAGGGTGCCAGATGACGTCACGGTAATTGAGTGAACACAAACCTCAGCTGGAGGCCGCACTGGGAGCTGAAGTTTAGGCAATAGCAACGCTTGGGGAGAGGGGGACTGAGCAAGTTTAGTAGCAGGAAGCTTACCCAGAGAAATAGTCTTTCTCCTTTATAAGGGCTCTAAGTATTCCTTTGACCTGATCATCTTTCTCATACGCGTGTTAGAGGTTTTCTTATATCTCCGGTAATAGCTAGAGTTCCTGTTCATCCTTAAATATGATATTCCGTCGGCTTCTAGTAATAGATACTAGTATCTCTGTTTTTTACTCAGGTACATCTTTATATTCGGCCGGTTTAGGAGTAAGAATCAGTCTATAGAAGCCTTTCTCAGGAGCCTCTTAGTCATCGATAAGAACCAGGTCTATGTTCTTGCACTTTAGAATAATCTGGCTCTGGTATAGTAGATACTTATCTCCCTCTTTTAGGAGATCCTCTAATCTCCTGGTCAGACTATCGGGTTTCTTACTGTATTTTCCAGGACAGTATATAATTTTAAAGTTAAATCTTGACAGGAATTTAAACTAATAGGCCTCTTATTAGTTAAGCAGCTTAGTAGATATAGAATATTCAAGATTCTGATAGTTAGAGATAACTTAGATTAATAATAGTATTTCTTCCAACTCAGAGCACTATTGTTTAAAGCAATAGATAATAGTAAGAAGTTCCTTGTTTTATATCGCATAATTATATTCCGTGGGTAAGTATTTTTTGATGAAGAATATAACTAGGTATAGTAAGCTGTTGTCTTTATATTAGGACAGAATTCCTCTAGATATATAGCCTGAGGCGTTAGTTTCGAGGATAACCTCTTAGATGTAGTTAAAGAGTTATAGAATCAGGGCCTCTATAAAGATCTTCTTTAGATTATCTAGAGGATTCTGGTAAGGCAGTATCTAGTTAAAGAGGACCCTCTTTTTTATTAAGTTAACCAGTAGTATGTTGAGTTTCGAGAAGTTGTAAATTATTAGTAGAAGTTACTAAAGTCTAAAAAGACTTAGATATTAATAATACAGATTAGGATCAGCTACTGAGTAATTATCTTAATTTTCTCAGAGTTTATCCAGAATCCATTGCAGCCGATAATTAGGTCTAGAAACTTCGTCTCACTAACTGCAAATTCACATTTTGAAGGTTTAGTATATAGGCCCGGCTTGGCGGAGCTTCTATAGAATGTACTTAATATACTTAGAGTATTCAGAGCACATCCAACTATAGATCAAGATATTATCTAGATAGATAGTATAAAATATATTGAGGTAGTCACGTAGAGTATCATTAATATATCTCTAATAGATAGTAGAGACTCCTGTCATTCCAAGGGACATAACTAGAGATTCATATAGTCCCAGATAAGTATAGAAGACTGTTAAGTACTCCTAGCCGTGCTTAATACGGAAATCATCAAATATACTGATAATATCAATCTTTGTGAAATAGTATATTCCTTTTAGGTTGTTTAGGATTTCTTTAACTAGCAGTAGTGGGTAGCGATCCTTAACTGTCACAGTGTTCAGGGTGCAGTAGTCTACGCAGAACCATAGGCTACTGTCTGCTTTTTTAAACAAATAAGACTGGGAGGCGACGGGTGAGGAGCTGGGGTGAATAAACCCTTTTCTTAGGTGAGACTACCTATGTCTCTGGCTTGATCCAGTCACCCAGTGCCACGGATTTCCTTCTGTGTTGACATCATGAGTTGCTGCACACCTTACGGCACTCCCCGGGCCAGTCTGAGATCCTCCAGCTAATCAGCCTCCAGCTGTTTATCCAGCTTGTGGAAACAACTGTTATCCCCGGCGGCCGGGTGTGCTCACCACGGAGATAAGACGGACTTTAGTTCATCTGACTGTACCACAGACCATCACGAGTTGACCATTATAATCCTTCAGTTGCGGACTATTTAAGGTGATAAGTCCTTAGAACAGCCCCTTCATTGAACTATCTCAGATCACTCAGTTTTGATATCCTGTCCTTGCGATCTAAACATCTCTCCACCAGAATCTTCGCAGCCAACCGCATTAGACCCCCAGATACTCTCTACAACTCATCAAAATGACCATATATACATCCAAATTCCCCAGCACCCTACCAAAAGTTCCGAGTCAAATCAAAGACGCCATAGTGGACCCTATCTACCGTATCCTCAACGCAGTCGACACCTCCAACCCCGCCCTCTTCGCCTCCGCGATCCATCCCGCTGGCCGTATCGACCTAAACGGTCGCGTTTTCGAAGGCGTCGATGCCATCACGGCAAATGTGTACGACTGGATTGCAAATCTGGAGACTATGCATCACCCGTCCGGCATTCGGGTGACAAAGTACGATGAGGCGAATGGGACGGCGAGCCTTACTGCTACGGTCATTGCGCAGCACTACCGACGGGGCAAGGGAGTGGATTCTTCGGCGCGGGGGCTGTTGGCGGGGGCGTTCTATTTCGTCGATGTTGTCAGGGAGGAAGGAGATAGTGAGCAGTGGAGGGCTAAAGATTGGACTTTGAATACTGTGTGGAGGGAGGGGGATATGACGGTGATGACTGGGGAGGAGAAAGATGGTGCGAAAGATGAATAGTGGGCAGATGCAAGTCGGAGACGTTCATTGAGAATTTTGGTCAGAGTAAAATCAGTAATGCATGTATGCTGATGAATAGGCATAGGCTTGAAAAGGGGTCTAGTATAGATCTGGGGGTGATATTATGAGCATACGTATGACAGACACCAAATTCTCACGGCCTCAGATCGGCGATAAGAATTAACCCCGTCGCAGCGCTGAATACGGATAGGTTTGTATTGTCAATCAGCTCGGTCGAGAGCAGAAGCACGACTAGCTGCTGATGCCTCAGTCACTTTGTCGAACAGATCCCAATGTAAGCAGCACTTTCATGCTGCGGTGGGTAGACGCCGCCCGAAAAACCTCATATGCTTGGTCAATCTCACTAAACGAGAAGGCTAGATTCGTTAACTGTGTTCGAGCTTGGCAATATATCACCAATCGGAAACTCACTGTGTGAGAGGGAGATCTCGGGGGTCAGTATCCCAGATTTGACCATCTTCAATAGATCCGGCGTGGTGCTCGTATCCTCGAGACTCGTCCGAAAGCCTACATCTGCTGTCAGTCCCTGTCAGTCAATCGGCCACATTTGGCCACTAACATATATTTCGATGCCACAGATGGTTCATAAGGAAGGCACAGCTACTCCCATGCACCCCTAGCGAGGCAATGGTTCCACCCGGGGAGACCAGATACTGCGACAGATCAAAGGTTTCCTTTGCGCCGGCTGCTTCGATTACCACATCAAACCACTCTGCATTTGTCAGTGTCCGACAGGCCTCGAGAGTCTTATCTCGACCATCGAGTGTGGTCAGGACATGATCCGCCGCCCAGGGCCTTTGCCCGCTCCAGCCGATACTCTCCCCGGCCGATGAGGACAACCTGTCGAGGGAGCCCGTACCCGCGTTTCAAGATCATCAGTGCAGTCAAGGAAATCGGTCCCGCTCCTAGGATGGCGACCCGTGCGCCCGGCTTGATGTCGCCGTTAAAGATGCCGCATTCAAATGCAGTAGGGAACACATTTGACAGCATGACATATGCCTTGGGATCAATCTCGTCCGAGAGTGGATGTAGAGAGAACGATGCATGGGGAATGCGCACATATTCCGCTTGGATGCCATCGATCTGGTTGCCCAAGATCCATCCACCGGTCGTGCACTGGGAGGACGATCCCCTTGCGACAGAAACGACTGTGTCCGCAGGAGGTGATACAGGAGATCAGAAGGGTCTGGCTGACTTGAAGATTGGTGACACTTGGGCCGATCGCATCAATGACTCCGACACCCTCGTGACCGAGAATGCAGCCTGGCTTGCATGGGATGTCATTGTGGAGGAGATGGAGATCGGTACCGCAGATGGTGGTGTAGGTCACCCTGACAATAGCGTCAGTGGGCGCTTCGATCGAGGGTTTGGGACGGTCTTCAATTGTAAGACGGTTAGGGCCGTTGTAAACGACGGCTTTCATGATCTGGATGGATCCCATAATGCAAAGCTGAAATTTGCGCATGGGCATTCAGCAACTTTAGTTGCCAGGGACACGTATGTCTTATATATTTTGCGGGTGAGGAGTATTGTTTGCGTTGCATAAGTTGCTGGCAGTGCCGCTTCACATATGCACTCCATGCAGCATGCGAGGGTATTATCTGTCAACTGGCCACTGGAAACCCTGTCATGGTTGGTTCGAACTACTGGGTGAAGGATTGGCGAGCTGCATGGCGCTGAGCCGCGGCTGTGACTTGCCTCCATTGAGTTACGCGTTGCTGTCAAAGGTCACATCACGAACACACCCCGCAGAGATGGTAGGATAGCGTGGCCACTGTCTCGGAGACCCCGAGCTTTATAGTCTATTCCAGTACGGGAGTGAAAGATAGTCAAGCTATCTTAGATTGACTTGTAGTGTATGTATGTTGGTGAATTCATCTGTCTGTGTTCTATCCCAGCCCTACAGCAGGAGTGGCAAGCGGTGAAGGACGACAATTGCACTCCAGAAGTTTTATCCTCAGGCCACATCAGGGATCCTCAGACATTCTTCTTCTCGACTCGCGCTTCTTTTCCGACCAGGGAAAATGCCAGACGGGGATGATGAAAAAACTGTTGCTCGTGTCTGCAATTCCCGCCAGACAGCTATACCATGCCAGAAATGCACCCAGCAGGGCAAATAACCCCCCCGCCTTCAGCAGCGGTGTGTATGGGGTGTCATCAGGCCGGTGAAGATAGCCCACCGCCAAAAGAAGCAAAGCGATGTCGACGGTTGCGAATAACGAGAAGAAGATAACAGTCGACTTGACTGTACAAGTGACGAGTAGGAAGGTGAATATAAACCATCCCTAGAATAGCTTCCCAGTCAGTAAACTCTCATAGGGCTGAGGTAGACTAGAGACTATTAGCAGCACTAACCATCAGATACAGCCCGAACGAGTCATAGAACATGCCCATAGAGCCATTGTCGGCCGCCTGGAGCTGGCCTTCAATGTTGAAGCCCCCGGGAGTGAGGGTCATGGCCAGTGAGATCCAAAAGCCTCCGTATGAGGAGAGCGCAGTAGCCCCAAAAGTATTGCCCGCGGCCATTTCCCTGGGATGTAGGATGAGCTGGAGCCCTGCCCACGAAGACGAATAAACATAGACCCACCACATTCCAGCCAGGAGCTGCACGAGGCCACCGTAGGCAAAGGCCAGCGGCACCACCATATTGGGCTGCGTGATTCCCCGCGTCTGCATGTTGATGCAACCCAGAACAAAAGTGGTCAGAGCAAACCCAGCCAGCCCTAACGGTGCCGGATTGGCAATTTTGCGCTCTCGGACCGACTTGTACAGACCGGGCTGTAACTCCCCCGCGAATGCCGGAAGGTAGGTCCCCGTCGTGTTGACATGGGCCAATGGCCCATACTCGGCATCCTGTTTATCGACATGGTGCGAGGCGATTGTCTGAGTATCGACTCTCTGGGGTACCTCGCTATCACTGCATGCACTCGACATAATGGTTGACTTCAAATTTTGTTGGAATGGTCCTACTGTGTTGACTGGGGCAAGAATAAGCAGGTCGCAAGGACAGCTGAGGTTTTATGGACAGATCCTGGTCTCTGGGGTACCCCGGATCTCCTTCACCTCATGGTCGTCATGCGGGGTAACCCAAGATAGAGTTTCTTCCAACTCAATAATGAGTGCCCCATCCATCTTCCATTCAGCGGGCGGGATCTCGATTGGGTGTCTCCAGCGGGGGTGGGTCATGCTCTACGGCAGTACACCTGAGTCTGGGGTCCCGTTCTGGGAAGCAGAGTCTGTTCCTTGTGCGGGGGGATTCCCCAAGCAATCGGCTGCTCGTATTGCCTAGGCAGTGGAGCCAATCGCGTGAGCAGAAACGCAGACCCAATAAATGCCAGAATCTGCCCCTGTCTCCGAACGAATGGCCAACCAGTTTTGGCGACCCAGTCTCGGCTGTTGTTCATCGGTGCGTTGCCGACCCACGTGATACTGCATGTGGCTCGGTCGGACGCGCTCCGATTGTAGGGTCTGGGGCTCGGGGCAAGAGCAAACTTGCGGCTGGCTTCTCTGCCGCTGCTCAAATTCTAGTACCGTCATTACTAGGTCCGGTTGTCCTACTCTGCGTTACGAGTCTCAGGGTCATCGCACATCCCCAAAGATCACACATGGACAGCAGTAACTTGGATTCTGGATCTACTAAATCATTCTTAAGAACAGCATTCCATTCTGCATATCCGCAATAGCTGCATCCACATTGCCCGGACAACTCCGAAGGTCAATCCCAGTCATCCCCGGTATCATACCTCAGTTGTAAACAGTCAGATCCAGACCCTGCATCTCGGAGCTAAGAGTCTCCACTTCCTCCAGAATCTTCGGAATGGCATCGCATTTATCGTGATTGATATAGGTGAGGAGATTGCAGTGCGACTTCGGCTTCGGGAAGGCCTGGACGTGAGTGACAAGGGACTCGAAACTCCATCCAGCAAAGGGCGGATTGGGAGGTTCGTGCAGGTTGGCGAGGAAGAGGCTTTGTTCGAGGGCTCCCAGGTCGACACAGCGACATTCGTAGTTGCAGCCGAACACGCCCTGGCGCAGCCCGCTTCTCCAGCGAGAAATCAGGTTGAAGACGCTCGAGATGGAACTCTCGCGGTGACTATTGATCGCGTCTGTATGTCACATGTCAGCATAAGTGGCTTCGACTGGAGCATGTCTCGTCCTGAACGGAGCACTTACCCATGATCTTCGGTTTGATGGGGAATTCAGTCGACTCCATGTGGTCGTCCCCGTGGCGGATTGCAAGGAGGGTGACGCGGTCAAACACCTCCGCCATCTCGAAGAAGGAAGACACCCAGATCCACTCGATGGTCGCAGTCGCGTTGTAGCTGGTTGGGACTTGCGTCTCGAGATGCGACTTCCAGGCGCGAAGATGAATCTCGACCGCCTCCTGGCAAGCGTAATAGTCGACCAAGACGGCGATACGAGCACACAGTGACACGGAGATGATTTGCGGCACCTGCCGGTTCTGCCCATGGATGATGCGCAAGAGAATCAACAACGCCTCCAGATCCCAGCTCTCCACCGTGATTTCCACCTTTCCGGTTTGCTGCAAGTGCTGGGCCTCGTCGAAGTTGCCGGTCAGCTGTCGGTTGAGCATGGGCGAGGCGAGCTGGAGATGCTTGGCTGAGACTTGGATGCGTGCTTCGATGTCTTTGAGCGACTGGTTGGGATTCGCAGCCGCGGAAGTTGGCCCGGACGAGACATTATCAGGAGGGGGAAAGGAAGATAATCTCGCAGGCAGGATGATAGTGACTTCGCCAGTCGGGTCGATGGTGTATTCGGCGATGAGTGCCATTGCTGGTTGTCCTGGTGTACCAAGTGAAGAAAGAGCGCGTGGAAAAGAAAGTGGACGAGAGAGAAGGTGAGAAGGAGAAGAAATTGTGGGAGAAGACCAGATGTGTTACTTTAGACTCTTATGCAAGGTACAGATAGATGCACAGTTCAGATGAAGCGGCCATCTTCACTATCACATACTGTGAATAGAACGCTCACTCCCCCATTCACTCCAGTGATTCTCCTGCGATCTTGCAAGTAATAACTGACATTACTGCCTGAACCACAGTGACGGAAGTTGTCGGGGAATGGACAAATTTGTATAGGGCAGTGCGTGCACGTGACATGGCTATTTTATCCTTCACTCACTAACTTATCTATCATGTACAGGTACCTATCGGTTTTCCATCCAACTTATCGTGAAAATCACCCTCTTAATGTCGCCATTCGCGCCAACTGAGACAATCGGGCCGAAGGGCCAATCACATCCCCAGGATTAATTAATTCCGGCCATCTTCCATAATCTGGTCAACCCTTACATTGCGTCGCACGCGCAATGCCCCTCTTTTTCTCTACTTGTGTGTTCTTTTCTTTTCTTTTCTCAGGTTCACCCCCAGGAGTGCAGCATGAGCGCCACGGAGATCTGTCCGGCGAAGGGCCCTGAGGCCTTCATACAGCCGCCACTGGAGGCAACCAGCAAAGTGGTCGCCGAGGAGCGTATTGTCCAGGATGAAGAGGCCCAGAATCTCCGTCGAGGCTTGGAGCAGCGCCATACACAGATGATTGCCATTGCTGGCGCGATTGTAGGTCGCACATTTTCTATCTCCTGCGCAACCAGCCCGATCCTAACATGTCTTGCTCGAATCTTTAGGGAACCGGACTCTTTCTCGGACTGGGCAGCTCAATTGCCTCGGGTGGTCCCCTGGGCGCGCTCTTGGGGTATATGCTGATTGGGGTGATTGTCTGTGCGATTCAAATCGCCCTGGGGGAGGTCTCTGCCTTGATGCCGGTGACCGGCTCGTTCGTGCGACACGTTGAGCTCCTGGTGGACCCCGGACTAGGGTTTGCGATCGGGTGGAACGTGGTGTATGGCTGCTTCATGTCGGTGCCCAGTGAGATTTCGGCCGCCGTGGTGCTGATTCAGTACTGGACCGATCTAAACACGGCCATCTGGGTGACCATCTTGATTATTCTCTCCGCGGTTGTGGCCCTCCTCTTCATCCGGGTCTACGGTGAGCTGGAGTTCTGCTTTGCGATCCTCAAGATCCTGCTGATCATCGGCATTGTCCTCATGGGCCTGGTTATTGACCTCGGGGGCGTGAGTGGCACTCCTCGCCTGGGCTTTCACTACTGGAAAGACCCTGGACCGTTCTCCGAGTACATCGCCTCCGGCGCCTGGGGCCGCTTTCTGGGCTTCTGGGCGGTCCTGACGACCGCCGTGTATAGCTTTTCCGGGGTAGAGAGCCTGACGATGGCCGCCGCGGAGATGCAGAATCCGCGTCGTAACATCCCGCGCGCCTGCAAGCGCGTCTTCGCTCGCGTCACCATCTTCTACATCATCGCAGTCTTGATCGTGGGCATGCTGGTGCCCAGCACCGACCCGCGCTTGAACGATTACTCGGGCACCGCAGCCACCAGCCCCTTCGTGATTGCGGCAGCTGACGCCGGCATCAAGGTCGTTCCATCGATCATCAATGCGGTGGTCCTCACCTCCGCCTGGTCATCCTCGAACCAGAGCATCCTGGCCGGTACGCGCACATTGTACGGCCTCGCGCTGAAGGGCCACGCCCCTAAGATCTTCCTCCGGACCACGCGCCACGGTGTGCCGTATATGTGCGCGGCCCTGCAGATCGCCGTCTCGTGTCTCGCATATCTGAGCTGTTCAAACGGTGCATATACCGTCTTCAACTGGCTGCTGGACCTGACCTCAGCGGGGGTTTTGGTCTCGTGGATCACGATCGCTTTGAACCATATTCGCTTGATCCAGGGGTTTCGGGCGCAGGGCCTGTCAACGCGGGAGTTACCGTGGCACAACTGGTGGTCGTGTAAGTGCTGCTAGGTACAATGTCCTATGCGTGAGTCATGCTGACAGAGATTGGGATGATCAGACCATAGCTCGTGGTTCGCTCTGGTGTCATGCATCATCATCCTGTTTACCGGTGGCTTTACCGTGTTCACCAAGGGGAACTGGGACCCTGCATCTTTTGTGTCCTCTTATTTGTGAGTCGTTTCACAAGCCCGGCGATCGTTGAGAACTAACGGTAGTAGGGATATCCCACTGGTACTGGCATTATATCTCGGATACAAGTTCTGGAAAAAGACGAGACTTGTGTCCGTGCATGAGATGCCACTGGAACAAGCCCTGCAAGAAGTGCGTGACGATCCGCACGATGAGCCCGTCAAGACGAGCAAGTGGTCAAAGTTCAATATTCTTTGGGGTTAGCAACGCGTTTATGTCCATCTCAGTGAGACACTGGATCGCAACGTGGGTAGATAGATAATCACCTTGATGTCTCTTTGTCTGAATCGTGGTGGCCAAGTTACAATGGCATTCAGTTCCGACCCACAATTCCGCCCACATAGCTTTGTATTATGGATCATTCGGCTCACTACAGTACACAATGAAGACGAGTCACTCTGAACCAGTGCAGTGCAGAATGCTCATTGCACGTGTACAAAGATGGTCGGTGTCTGTCTACAGACTCCATAGCTCGTCAAAGGATTGCAAAATGATCGTGTAGTCACCGACTCTCTTCACGGGTTAAGCAACAAGGAAGAACAAAGGCTTAGCTATTTATCGCATCCTGACAGCCCCACGACATCATCGCTGATCGAGACTTATAAAATAGCTCTCAATCCCCAGCCACAGACTTTTTACAGCCCCCTTTCACAATTCACTCGATCCACAACCGAGACTGTCCAATACCGTCATCCTCCCACTCACCATGAGTCCCAACGTCCTGTCTATGCCCGATGCAGTCCTGGCCTGGGTGGTCCGCCTGCGCCACTGGTTCCCCCTGAACGAAGGATACGAGGTCACGCACCTCATGTGTAGCGGCGGCCGGAACATGGCAGCCTTCCACTCCGTGACTGTTCACCTCATCATCCCGGAGGAGGATATTGACTACAAGATCCTGGGGTTGATCCTAGGCGAACCTGGCTGGGACGAGGACCATTGCCGCAAGAGGCCCGACTATGATCTGCTGCATGCGCGCGTCAACTGCCACCGAGACCACATGCTGGACTCGCTCCCGGAGGGCAGCATCTTCGGCTGCGGAGTCTTGTGGCATAGCGGGATCTCGCTTCTGTCGTGGTCACCAAAGGGGAACAAGCTCCGTCAGTGCGCAGTCGAGGACGATCGCATTCATCTGGATGTGGTCCATGACGCCGGGACCATTGACCGGTGGTTCCGATTTTTGAAGCAGCACTGGTCTCTCGACACCTTTCGTCATGAGGGTAGACGTGAATTCGATTACTCGCATCTGCGCGCGGAATCTCGCTCTCCAATTTATATTTACCGCAGCCCGCGCGAGTGAGATAGTACCAAATGAAGATTTCTTGTTAAGTAAGAATCCTTCCCCGACTTGTGATCCTATTGTAGTGTCGTAAAGAGGTTATCCCACAAGGCACCAGATATGACACCAATCATCAGCTGCTAGATTGGCCGATCCCATCACGTGTATTCTGGTCCATTAGGATGTCATTAAAAGATTGGCTGTCTCCCAGCACCATGAGGTTCTCCCAGTAACGGTCAAAGAAGTCGGCAGTATCAGTAGGAGCATTTAAGTATGTATGCTGCGGATGGCCATCCTGCCCAAAGTACAACGTGGCATCCATCAGGTCCACATCAAAACGAGTAGTCTGCGGGCTTTGAGCCTGACACGCAGCCGTCGACAAGTGCGGCGGCATTGGATCGAGTTCGGAGAATGCGTAAAGCATTCCAGTATCGACAGGAGCCAGAGTGGATCGGTCCGTGCCCGGTGTTGCACCGTGTTGCAGGTGGGTGTTCGCCACCTGCAGCATAATGCGCAGAGCATCCGCAGTTTTCAGCGCCTCCTTGGATTGATGACGGAGGTGGTTCCAGATGTTGTAGGATCGCTCCAGCGCTTGCGAAAGCTCCTGTCGTTGCGCAAGGATAGCCTGTCGTACAGATGGCGGCAGGTGCTGCTGGAGGTCATAGCGGGATTGACCAGAGATCTCCAAAGAGACAATCATCGCGGCGACTCGGAAATGCATCATCACACAGGATGAGAAGAAGAAGGAGGCATAATTTAGCTGCCCGCCCGGTGAGCTCTCATTGAAGATATCAAACTGGTGTTGCAGCACCCGTCTTGCTGCATCGAGACACTCCCCGCGGGAATAGGCGTACTGGGGATCCAGGCGATGTTGTGTAAGATATCTGCGGTGCAGGTCCGACCGAGCTTTCTGGTACATGAGATCGATGTTGTAGCGGTCCATGATTGTAGTTGGAGGGTCGGCGATGGACTCGCTCGGCAGCCGAAACCGCAAAGGGGGTGGAATATCGGCATGGAGTGCTCGCAGCTTTGCATCCAGATCGAGCACCTCCTGATAGGGAACACCTTGGACGGAGCAAACCTTGCGGCTGATCTCGGCCCCTAGGAACATTATCCGGTTGAGGGTCACCGGGAAGAGAATCAATGTCTTCTCGGTTGCAGGTCTGGGCGAAGGCAAGGCTGTGGCGGAAGGATCTAGGTCGTCGTCCGTTACGTTTCGTGGCTCCTCAACATCAGATTGCGCTTGCCCTGTGGTCGGCGGAAGGCCAGCTTGACACGAGACGTAGTGGTCTAGCAGGCAGAGGTACATCCAGATCCGACGTCGCATCTCCCCATCAAACGCTGTGATCTCGCGGTAATGCTTCGGATCGCGGTGGTAGCCGCTATGAATCGCGAGACGTGTTGCCAATCCCAGCAGGACTGATGGTCCGACATGGGTGTCGGCACTCCTCAAGATTTCACAACAGATGCTCAAGATGAGGGCTTCGAGTTTGTATTTGCCTGGGCGGGTGTACTCGGCCACGGTCAGGCATTGCGATGCCAATCTGAAATACCCCTCAAATGCTTCTGCAAATTGTCCCTCCTCCCTGCCTGAGGTGGTGAACAGATGCAACCCAGCAGCAGCACTCAGAATGGTGTATAAGTAGGCTAGCCAACTGATGGACGCTTCTTGAGGGTTCTTCCAAAACGCTGTGTACTGTCCTGCGCTTTTAGTCTATATGAGTTTGATATTTCCACGGGACGCAGTGGCCGGCCTACCTCTCGAGTAAACGTTGGCGTGTGGATAAGCACTCGAAAATGGTTAGTACCCTTTCGTCCATGCTTACAAGATCCCTTTACCTAATGGGGCTTCTTTGGAGTTCAGATAGGATGAGATCAACCTGTCTGCTGTCGTGCGAAGAGGCAAAGCGGCGAGAAGCTCAGAGAAGTTAGAGGAGATAGAGTTTCCGAAGAGAAGTACAGGGCCTGAAACATCAGGAATTGAATCCTCCTCCCCTACATCCTCGGGTGAAGTACTCTCATGCATCTGGAGAAACTCCTTGACCTCGGAGATCTATCAAGCTAGTGAGTTGGGAATGGGACGCATCGGCTCAATAGGACAACCTACCTCGTCTAGAACAGCTTGCCAGTGGGTAGGATTGTGATAGCTCGTCCCATCTTGCTCGATCAGGATGGTCCCCGAATAATCTGTCTGGGACTCGGGAATGGTTCCCGATGGAAGTGACAGTGGCTGATGCTCTGCAGGAAGCTGTGGTACCTGCGATGGGTGGCTTTCTTGAGACAGCTGTTGCACACGGGCCTCGAGTCGGTGAATATAGTAGTGGATACTGTGGGAGTCCCCGCTCGAGACAGCCTGTGGACCCACAAAATGACACTTCTCGGCCCGGTGATGCTTGATACAATTATCACAAGGGTGAATGCGATTGCATTTCAACCTGCGATCGGGGGGAATGTCAGAGGGGCGAGGCGAGGCGAAGGTGCAGTGGGGAAGTGATTGAGGCTCACTTTTTTCGACGACAGGGAACACATGACAACTTGGGTCTCGGCTTTCTTTTCTTCGCTGAGGGTGGAGGAAGACTATGGTCGCCATATCCGGAGATAGGATCCATGGGCGAGGTCCACTTTGGAAGCAGGCAATGCTTCGTGTAGAGAATAAGTCCGGGTGAGATGCCTTTCATGCTGAGCTCATCTCCAAAATGGTTGGAGGGGCAGCTGACTCAGCCATTGGTTCCTAGTCTAGCCTCTATCGGGTCTAGCTTCGGACATATTGACGGTTAGTGCCGGATTTGTTCTGTTTTCATCTCCATCTCATTTATTTTATACTAAGTTACCTGTTATGTATTGTATCTATCTATCCCATCTACTTACTATATCTACTCCGGACCACTGCATATCAAACGCTTCAAAAGTCACACCGTCTCGCAACCCCTCAACGGAAATGGCACAAACCCCGTCCTACAGTCCCCTAACCACAAGTGATTATCATCACCCTGCCGCATCTTCTTGCGAGGAGCCTTTATTATGGGACCCTCAGCTCGTCGACCCATTGATCTTCTACAGCATGGATCTGCCCACCATCTCCCTCATGCCACCTGTGTTAATCGACTCCACAATTTCTGATACTGATTCATTCGACCATCTTGGCGCTCTTCCGTGCAATCCCATCATTTCCGTCCATACACATGCGAGCTCTAGCCTTCCATTATGTGCGACCGCTACAGCTACCCAACAAGGCACCAAGCGATCGCGAGACCATACATCCACCGAAGAGTCAACGGGGAGCGAGACGTTCTCCGCTCCAGACATGGAGGAGGAGCGTCTCCAGGAAAAACGGCGTCGCAATAAGATGGCTTCGCGAAGGCTCCGGCAGCGGCAAGTCGAACATGTCAGTGAGTTGGAGTCGCGACTGAATCAGGTCACTGAGGAGCGCGATGGTCTGCGATTGCAGCTCGCCAAGTGGGAGGCGGAAGTCGCGGTGCTTCGGAGTCTGGTCGGACAGCAGATTACTTGATGCGTATGGGTGATGGGAACGTTCTTGCCACAGACTTATTCGAGGCGTTTCGATCATATATATATATATGTAACCAACGATACCCATCACTAGAGAGCCCAGAGTATGCACGGTCACGTGAAGCAGCCACCCCCGCCCCGTGCGATGCAATTATTTCCTTTCTTCCAGCTTCAACCACGGCAAGACCATCGGATGGCAGTTCTGCCGTGGCATGCATCAGTCTTCATCATGCTTAGACTTCTTTTTGGTTTCTTACACGTGTAATGAGTGGCGATATTGTTCCTCCCGAGACGCTGCCTGCTGCCACAATGACCCAGTCTCCAGGCAAACACCATCATCTATTTACTATCACTGGCGGCCCCACATTTCCCGAGTGACTTACTGTACAACTAGTGTAGCATGGCACTACTTCGCATAACTACCGGCCACTGCAAGCCTTCCAGGGACTGCCAATTGTGAAAACCATCGAAACTGTGATATTCAGGCGCTACATGTGAAGACTAGTTCATCAAACCATTACCAACACCAAATCCCAGGACGCCATCTCAATTCGTACAAATACCTTTTGGCAAATGGTTGTTATTGGCCGAGGTTGAGCCCCAGATCCAACCCCAAGTCCATCCCGAGATTCAACTGCAGTTCGGCCTCAGCAGCATCGTTGGCCTGCTTCAGGGCAATCTGGCGCTCTTGCTCGTCGGGCGGAAGGGCGGCAAACGCAGCCGTATTCTCGTCCCATGCGCGCACGCACTCTTTGTTCCAGTTGCATTTCTCGACTTCCCCATAGACAGGATGACTGAAGCGAGGGTGGTTGGACGGCCAGTTGGACGCATGGTAGTGATGCTTCACTAGGGCAGTGCGGGCGTTGTGGTTGCCCGAGTCCGAATGGCCTTGACCCGCCGCGAAGGCCTCGACGGTCAGGACGAGGATGCCAGCCACCAGCTTGGACTCGGGAATGTTGTGGAAGGTGTTCCAGCGCACTTCGTGACCCAACCGGACGCCCATCTCCGCCAGCACCGCGGAGGTGAAGGCGGAGGGCCCCGTGCCACTAATCACGTCGTCAAAGTCGAGCTCGAGTTCCCCAATGGGCTTGCCTTGCTGCACCGACAGCCCATGTAACCAAGCCAGGATGTTGTCCACCAGCCGCATCATGACGGGGTGCCGGGGCTTGCTCATGAACGTCCATTGACAGAAGGACTGGGATTTCTGTCCCAGGATCGCGTGGTCGTGGAACTCGGGCTCATCAATCTCAACGCCAATCACCAGATCCATCTCGTCTTCGGTGAACCGCTCGGGGATAAAGCGGTCCAGCGGACGGAGGGCTTCCACGTCAATGTCGGCCCAGATCCCTCCGTCCACATACATGATCAAGTATCGCAGCAGATCGGCTTTGATAATGCGCGCGTTGAGCGAGCGATAGACCTCGACAATGTCCGGTCGGTTCAGCCCCTCGGGTCCGTAGTGGGTCTCCACATAGTCCAGATCATTCTCATCGGTCAGCACTTCATATCGATAGCGCGGGTTCTTCTCCGGCCAGCTTCGAGCGACCAGGAGATCTCGCGGCTCAAATGCCAGCGGATGGACTTTCCAGGACTGCCAGATCTTCCGGGGAAAGTGCTTGTATCGCGCAGTGGGGCCTGACAGTTCCCCGTGGCCCCCCCCAAATGTCCCCGTCAACGAGAGATAAAAGACTAGCACAAAGGCCGAGAAGAAAATGGGCGCAATGCGACGCAAATGGCGAGGCAGGAAGACGCCGGACCAGGGAGTGTTTGCCTGCATTCTGTCGGGCACCACGAGCAGAGACACAGGCAACCCGCGGGAAGAAAATGAATCGTGGTGGTGATGGGGAATGGAGGGGAGAAAGAAGCGTGGGCTGATGGACTGGATGTTTATGAGGGGAACCACCGTGACGAGAATGCTTCAGATGCGTCAATTCGGCCCGGAGATTGCAGAGCTGCAGTCGCTAAGCTCTCTAAGTTACGCTAGGGTCGCCCACTGAACCCCCCACTAGCCCAACTGGACTCCACTGGAGCCCGTCATGAAGCTAGTCAATTGGCGTGGCTCTTATCGACCTAGGAATATCCAGGATGATCGGATGCAAACCATTCGGAGGTGCCTGGGGGGGAAAAGCCTCGGGTGGCGCATTGGCCGAGACCATGAAGGGAAATGCCTCCGAGACATGTGTCTCCTCCATCTCTTCCCCTCACTGCCAGAAAGACCCTCACCCTGTTCTCCCGGTTCGTCCCCCGGTCGATCGCTCCGCTTAGTCGCAGTCCGGTTGTTTTGGCGGCGGGACGGCGGGAAAGCCTCATATATCGCTCCTCCGCAGCAGGCCTCGCGAAGCGTCCAGCAGCCCGAGAACGGTCCCTGCGATTCTGGTCATCATGCCCGCGTTATCCTTTGCTCCCCTCCATGAAACGGCCCTGGAAGACGGCGAGTGGAAGTCTTCCTTGCTAGAGCCGCCCCTCATTCCCAAGGCTGGCTGGATGCAGCGGTTGTGTCCGGAATTCTTGAGCCGGACAGAGCAAGGCCATGATCATTTGAAAGTACCCAACTCGCCGGCTCGACCTCGACGAACCGCCTATCTCGATGGATTGCGCGGTTTCGCTGCCCTACTGGTTTATTGGGGCCATCATGAACTGTGGGCGCATGATGGCATTGGCGCGGAGCGCATCTTCGAGAACGCATACGGATTCGACAACCAGCGCTACCTGGTCGCCTTTCCGGGCATACGCACCTTTTTCTCGGGCGGACATTTCGCCGTCAGCGTCTTCTTCGTCCTGTCTGGCTATGTGCTGTCCGCGAAACCGCTCGCCTTGATCAGTGCCGGGGAACGGCTCGCGTTGAGCGACAATCTGGCGTCCGCCTTGTTTCGTCGGTGGTTGCGTCTGTTTCTCCCCGTGATTGCCACGACCTTCCTCTACATGACCTTTTTGCATTTGTTCCACGTCCAGACTGTGCCTGAGCTGCAGGGGAGCTATGGCGCCGAGCTCTGGAATTGGTACGCCGAGTTCAAGAACTTCAGTTTCATTTTCCGTGGCGGGGGTGAGCCCTGGTTCACCTACAACTTCCACGCGTGGTCCATCCCGGTGGAATTTCGCGGCTCAATCATCGTCTACACGGCACTCTTGGCCTTCTCGCGCTGTCGCCGATCGATGCGCTTAGCGGGTGAGGCGGGCCTCGTGTTCTACTTCCTCTACATTGCCGACGGCTGGTTTGGAGCATTGTTCGTGTCCGGCATGTTGCTGTGCGATCTGGATCAGCTCGCGGCTCGCGACCAGCTGCCCGACTTTTTCCTGCTGCTGGAGCCGTACCGCGAGGTGATCTTCCCTGTGCTGTTGGGAATCAGCCTGTATCTCGGGGGCGTGCCCTCGCGGACGTGGGAACTGCAGATCCTCCGCGAGTCCCCCGGATGGTACTGGCTGTCATTCCTCAAGCCCCAGGCGGTCTTCGACCAGAAGTGGTTCTACCTCTTTTGGGCGGCCACCTTCCTCGTGGCCTCCCTGCCCCGCCTGCCCTGGCTGAAGCGCTTCTTCGAGACTCCATTCAACCAGTATCTGGGCCGGGTCTCATTCGCCTTCTACCTCGTCCACGGGCCCGTTCTCTGGGTGCTGGGGGACCGGCTGTATGCCGCGGTCGGCTGGGCCCGCGATTCACATGCATCCAACTGCCCTGGATGGATCAACCGAGTGCCGTTGCCCCGCGTTGGGCCTCTGGGGTTGGAGGTGAGTTTTCTGGCCCCACAGCTGATCCTGCTGCCAGTGACGCTGTGGATGGCAGAGATGGGGACGCGATGGATTGATGAGCCGAGTGTGCGATTAGCGCAGTGGCTGTACCGCCGGACCCTGGGCAATGACGCTTAACTAGTAGTCTAGAGTACAGTAGTAGTGATTGATGGTCCGAGTGTGTCCGGAGTACGGAGCAGGTCATGCGTGTGTGATTATCATTTCCGAATGTGGAGGGCAATCCGGGGCCAAACATGGCGCTATCTCGATAGTTCAAGACAAGCAAGAGAAGGGGGGGGGGGAGTGGTTATCCCCTCGGACCATTCGGCCTTCTCTCTGCGCCGTAATTGGAATAGTTACAATAACTACAGCGCAATTCACATGCTGATCACCTCGCATGAAAGCCCGACTGAAAAGCGGGGGATGCAATCTATTCATGGAACTTCATTGATTGCCTCCATCAGGGCCGGGCCACCGAGGGCCAATGGAGGGAAGATCAGCCCGGTTTCCCCTCACCCTCTGGCTGCAACCCTAATTTATCCCAATTCCTGCCGCCATTCAATGAGTCTCTCATCCGGTTCCTGTCAGCCTTGGATGTTCCCCCTTTCCCCCCTCCCTCTCTACCTCCCATCCATTCTTCCCTGCTCAACCTGGACAGGTACGGTACGGGTTTCTTGGTCCAAGTCCCCGTCCGGGTGCACGCAACGCCATGTCTGCCCGGCTGATGCGCCTGGTGCCCCTTGCCGGGCTCTTGGTGTGCCTGCTTCTGACCGTCTTCTACTTGTACCGGGGGTCGATCGGATCCCCGTCAGAGCCTGGCCTGAGGGCACCAATTCAGCAAAATATCGATGGTCTGGCACATCTGTCCAACACTCACCACCAAGTTTCCTCAGCCTCGACCCCCGATGGAAAATACTTCCACATCGACTTTGGCGAACACGATGGCTTCAATCCCAGCATCATCCCCCATCCTGTCTGGGCAGACCGATGGTACATAACCGCCCAGCTCGCACGCAATCGCTCGGAAACCGAAGCCCTTTCGGTGTGGAGCGCAGAGCTGGTCTGCATTGCAGCCTTCGTCGACGAGGGGCGCACTCTCCGCTGCATCGAGCCAGCCCTCATCCTCCCCCTCGCCGCGACCGCCACGGACCCGACGCGCTGCGATGGCGAGCTGGAGTTGATGTCCGTGAGTCTCGGCCCGCACGACGCCCGGATCTTCTACGGGCCCGACCGACCGTACGCGGTTTACGGCTCGAACTCGCAGCACACCTGCTTCGGCCAGTGGGCGGTCGACTTCCGCGTGCTGGTCGACTGGCCGGGGGAGGAACTCCTGCGCACCCCCGCGTATCGACACCCCGTGGAGCTGCAACGGCCGCTGCTGCCGGGCTATGCTCCGATCGAGAAGAATTGGTTCCTCTTCTGGGACGTGCACGGGAGCGCATACGTGCATTACGACCTCGTGCCCACGCGGGCCTTTTCCCAGTTGCTGAGCATCGCCGACGGCTCGGTCGGACCCGACTTGGCCGTCCATGCGGCCCCCGTCGACGGGCCCTGTTTGCAGCGATACTTGCCTGCGCTGACAGACCCCCGCCAGGAGTCGATCCATCAAGCGACGAACTCCCTGGCCGTCACGTTATGCGAGCGTGCCGATCCCCGCTGCCAACCCGACGAGGAGAACACCTTCGTGTTCATGGTCTTTCAGCATAAGCAGTTCGTGAACTTCCACAGCGTGTATGAGCCGTACGTGATGCTCTTCCGCCAGCGCGAGCCGTTTGAGGTGTTTGGGGTTTCCACCCACCCGATCTGGATCCCTGGGCGCGAAGCGTCCCATGCAACGGGGCAGCAGTCGGAGATGTTGTACGTGACATCTCTCACCTGGAAGCAGGCCGGTCAGAGGTACCATGGATTCATTGATGATGTGGTGTTTCTGGCGTTCGGGCGAGAGGACGCGCATTCCGGCGGTATTGACGTGGTTGCGAGGGATCTGCTCGATGGACTGGGGTATTGCGTGGGCTGATTGACGGTCTGGTTTTTTTCTCTCTTTCTTTTTTTTTTTTTTACTTTTCTGTAACTTATGATACGATGATTCTGAAACTCAGGGGTGAATTAGATAGATATTTCATTGGGCGGGCCTCCGGGCCGTTGGTCGCCGGCCACTCAGCCTTCCTCTACCCTATGAGCATAACATTGGCCTCAGCCCTATGTTCTGCTGGATGGAGGTGTCATATCAACTGAAACAAGCTTGACCTCGACCCACCTGCTGTAGGGCGTCTGTCGCCCAATGGAACGGGCTGGTTTGCAGCAGCCGGAGATGACAGCTCCACTGCAGCATGGAGGAAGTTTCAGTCGGCGCTTGCACGATAGGCAGCACTGACTCGACAGTGACTTAACAGCGCCTAAGTCTGGAGGGAGCTTCTTATACCTGGTCCGCGTTCCCCTCTCCTACTGTTGTCCCTAAAGTTTCATTTCTCAGTCACTCCTTACCGCGGTCTTTTTGGTACCCTTTTTCAATTTCTTCTCTTCTCCCTCTGGCTCGTTCTTTGCAAGGTTGTGGCTGGACCATAACCAACGCTTTCTCGTTCTTCTCCAAGCACCAACACGAAGCGATCTCATACCCACACATCGCCTGACATGGGGAACAGTATGTGGTACGCCTTCTTGAACGACGAGCTCTGCTATGTGTCTCTCTGGGTCTTCGCGTGCTTGATCGCAGTCATCTTCCTCTGGCAGACCACCCTTCAGCTCGCTGCTCATCTCCGTCGACTGGCCACCTTCACCGACCCCCTGCAGCATTTCCACCGCGTCCCCGACTGGCGACTGTCATGGGTCAAGCGCCATCTCCTCTACGCCCCCCTCTGGCGCAACCGACACAATCGCGAAATGCGACTCTCGCGAGCCATCAACATGGGCACCTTGCCCAGTCGGTTTCACGCCCTGTTGCTCGCCTTCCTCGTGACTATGAACGTGGTTCTCTGCACCGTCACAATCCCCTTCGGATCGAAGGAATCAACGGTGGCCGAACTGATTCGGAATCGGACGGGCTACATGGCGACGGTGAATCTGTTTCCTCTCCTGGTGATGGCGGGACGTAACAATCCGCTAATCCCACTGCTGCGCGTGCCGTTCGACACGTGGAATCTCCTGCATCGGTGGCTGGGACGCATCGTGTTGCTGGAGGCCGTGGCGCATGTGGTTGCGTGGGGAGTGCCTAAGGTGCAGATGTGTATGGCTATATGCCCCAACTCTCTCCCGGATGCTGTGGGCCTGACGGGGGCTAATGCTCGATAGATGGCTGGAAGGTGATGCTAGCCACCCTTAGCAAACCGTTCATGTTCAACGGCCTGATGGTACGGTAGTCCCTGTGCCATTTCTCTTCTCCTTCCCCCCCCCCCAAGAAAGCCATCACAGCTGACAGAAAGCCATAACGACGTAGTGTATGGTCGCGATGCTCGCCATTCTCATTCAATCCCCCTCGCCCATCCGACACGCCTTCTACGAAACATTCCTGCACCTCCATATTGCGCTCGCATGTATCGCCTTGGGGTTCGTGTGGCATCACGTCTACCGCTACTCCTGCAAGTTCTATCTCTACGCAGGTGTCGCCTTCTGGGCATTCGAGGTACGTGCTGCTCCCCAGAGAGTCTCCGGCGTAGCTGACCACCCCTGGCTCTCCTTCAGCGTCTGACCCGCTTGCTCGTCCTCCTCCATCGCAACTTTCGTCCCGGGGCGCGCACCACAGCGTACATTGAGCCCCTCCCTGGCGACACGCTGCGGATCACCCTCCAAGTGGCGCGACCGTGGCGTTTCGCCCCGGGCCAGCACCTATTCCTCTGCATCCCATCCGTCGGGGGCTGGACATCGCATCCATTCTCCGTCGCCTGGGCCGGAGACACCGCACCGGAGCACGAGAAGTGCCTTAAGAACACCCTCGACCTACCCCCTTCCTCGGCCCCGGCCGCGATCGCCCTCCTGGTGCGCCGCCGCACGGGCTTCACCGACAACCTCTTCAAGAGGGTTGTCGCGCATCAGCATGCGCTGCGCAGCCCGATGGCCTACCACGACGACCCCGTCAGCCTCCCCGCGCTGCAATCGCCGACCGGGCCGCCCCTGCGTCTACCCGCCCTCATCGAAGGCCCTTACACCTCCCATCACACGCTCACCTCCTACGGCACCATCCTCCTCGTCGCCGGCGGCGTCGGCATCACCCACTGCCTCCCATTCCTTCCCGATCTCCTCCGCGGGTACGCGGCCGGGACGGTGGCCGCGCGCCGCATCACGCTGGTCTGGATTGTGCAGTCGCCCGAGCATCTGGAGTGGATCCGGCCCTGGATGACGGAGGTGTTGGCCATGGAGGGGCGGCGGACGGTGCTCCGGGTGAAGCTGTTCGTGACGCGGCCACGGAATCCCCGCGAAATTCAGAGTCCCAGTGCGACGGTGGAGATGTTTGCGGGGAGGCCGGACGTGTCGATGCTCGTCCGCATGGAGGCGGCGGCGCAGGTCGGGGCGATGGGGGTGGTGTGTTGTGGAAGTGGAGGGCTGAGCGATGAGGTGAGGAAGGCGTGCCGGTCGGTGGTCGGGGGGACGGTGGTGGATTATTTCGAGGAGGGATTTAGTTGGTGAGAGATGAATGGTGGTGAGTGAGTTGGTGATGGGTGGGTGTTGGAAGGACGAAATGCCGACCGTGAGTGTCCGGCCTGAGGCAAACAATGCTGTATCAGCACGTGATATAGTCGCTGCCTCAGGTGTTCAGTAACATACAACGCATCTCAGGTAACTTAACTTGGAAGATAATCCATGCACTCCTGCGTATGCATCTCTCTCTCGATCGACGAAAGAGCCCTAAAATTGGTATCGTGCTTCTATATAAATCCCCTCACAACCATCTACGTATTTCACTGTCCACTCCCACGCTGGGTCAACGGAATCTCATCCGCAACCACCGTCACCTCGACCTGCCGCACAATCCCCCCAACATGACGATCCAGAAACTCCCGATCGCCCGCAAAGATGTGCGTCGTGATATTCGCCAGGATCTGTCGTTCGTGCTCCGACTCCGACCACGATGGCTGGTCCAGCGGGCGCACGTACGGCAGAATCCACCGGGTCTTCCAGTCCGACGCAAAGTGCGAGTGCCCCACGGGACCCTCCCCTTGCTCCGGGGCGGGCTCGGGGCGCAGCTGTCGATGCTGGGTCTGCTTCTTCCGAATGTATTTCCGGATCCCGTGGAGCACCAGCGGTCGCATACAGGGGATCGAGGCGGTGATGAGCACGATGCCGGCCTCGATGAACTGCCAGCGCAGGAGGCCGACGCGGTTGATGCGCGGGTGGGTGGACTGGAGGATGGCGGGATACTCCAGGGTTTTCACCAGGGAGGCGGCCATGGCTCTGCGCAATCAGTCTCGAGTTCGGTTGATGGGTGACGATTGGGCCCGGAGGCAACGACTTACACCACGCCGAGGCTGAGGAGCGAAATCAACACCATCTTGACCCGCAGCGTCCAGTTGAATCGCCGGAGGATGTAAAGGGGAAGAGAGCGAGGAAGAGGTCGCAGGCCGAGTTGACAGCTGTTGCGTGACTGTCAGTGATTACAATCTCTTTCGTGACCATTGTATGGATCTGATTGATGGAGGAAAGAAGACTCACTTCCCTGAAAGTATCCATAGTCGATCTGCACATCCAGCGACATGCAATGCGTCTGCGTGCCAGGATGGAACAACTCTTCCACCCGCGAGCATTGCGCAAACAACAAACACACACTGACCACGTTGACAATCACTTGCAGCGGCACCAGCATCCCCAGGACGATGCGATCCCCCCGCCGAGCTGCCAGAAGCGCCATCATGTACAGGATCATCGCCAGGCGCCCGACCGTCGCGGCCAGCATGACAATCGCATACCCGATGGTCGAGTACTTGAAGCTATCGACGATGCTATGCACACCAGGGGGGTGGCTGGTCTCGCCGTACCCGCGGTCGACCGCCACATTGAACAGCACCGCTGCGATGAGAAGCAAGGTCTGGATACGGGATTAGCCGATGGTGAGCAGAGGATGGATGGATGGTCTTGCAAGGATCATACCAAGGCCAGCAGGATGATCAAATCGCTGAGCTGCAAATTCTCGAACTTGTAGTTGCTCGCCATGCGAGAGGTGACAACGAGAATGGAGAACGCCGTCATAGTCCACACGGTGATCAACAATTGCGGACCATCATTCGTCCCCAACGCCCCCTTCGCCTCCCCCGTTAAAGTGTGGTTCTGGCCTGCATAGCTCGGGGGTGGATCGTGTGGCATGTCTACCGGTCCGTTCGCGGGGCATCCCTCCTCTCCGCACGACAGTGGCGAAAGAACGGGACCTTGACATCAGTGCGAGGGACGTCCAAGGTGGCCCTCTGTTCCCTTAAATCCATTCATCGACTCGAGCGCCCATCTTGCGCACGGATCGGACAGGGTACGCAACTCAGCGCCACGCGGAACACTGCTCATAAGAGGGCAGCTCTTGGTCGACGTTGTCCGCCCCTCTGGGTGTCCGCTCGGAAGCACTTGGATTCATCAAGCTGCCCCGTTCTCTGCGGGCGCACGCTGAGAACGCAGATCTCCACCAGAATGAGAACTAAGAAGACAGCGAAGAGGGTCAGAGTTCGGGCATCGGCCGAGGCAGGCGCCTGATCTGAAACGACGCCGGTGTCAAACCCACCCGCGCGTCCAATCACGCGATGCGCATGAGCTAAGCATCCTACTCCTGCGACGCCAAGGCATGGCTGACGACTGTGTCGCAGGTTTGGGGACGGACGTCGGATGAGCTTGACAGTAGACTAAAATTTCTGGGCTCGTGCCGACCGTTGTAGATGATGAACCCCTATTTTTACGTCAACACGGGACCGCGCCCACATTTGCAGGAGAACCACAGCGAAAAGAAAAGTCCAGATTATAGGCCCGTGCTCGGCTAGGCAAGGCTGGTCCCCGCTGCTTGATCCACATTAGGGGCTTGGGGCTCTGGGTTCAGGCTCTCTCGCCTTGCATCATTACAGTTTTACTCCGAAGATCTGCCGTGGGATAAGATATACTGCGAATTTAGGTGGTGGGATGACACCGAGCCTACAATAGCAATTGATAATGAATGGAAAATGTATTAGAGAGGAAGTACGAAGCGAATTGGCGCTCTCACGCCAGGGAAATGTGCTTGTTAAGGTGCGTTTAGAAGCATTCCTGCTCGCCAGAGCCGGATTGACCCTGGTGGCCCTTTTGACCCTGATGACCCTGGTGCTGCTGCGACTGTTGGCCGGAGGAAGCGGCACCAGAAGCCGCAGCAGGGATAGAAGTGGCAACCGTGCTGGACTCCTCCGCGACAGCGACCGTTGTCGCAACCGGGGTGGCGTGGGCGGTAGCCGTCGAGGTGGAGGAGGCCACCGCAGTCTCCGAGCCCATGGCGGGGACGCTGATGGTAGCAATCGTCCACACCTTGCCACCCTCGCTGGAGCTCAGTCCGGTGTACGTCGCACCCGCACCGGTCGCGATGGTGTCTCCGAAGGTAGTATCTGCCTCGCGCAGAGTAATGGTGGTGTTGAGGTAGAACTGTGCAGCCACCGTGCCCGTGCAGTCATCGTCACACTCCGTGCCTGTGCCGTAGCTGTGCTCAGTTGCCGTGTTAGCCATCGTGTTATTTTCATTGCAAAACATCCGAGGAGCGAGAGATCCAGGCTTACCCAGTCATGTAGGGACCAGCGGGATAGGAATAGTTCGACAAGGCAGCCCCCGTCACGGCGTTGGTAACCGTCTGCACCCAGGTGTTGTCGTCCGAGAGCAGGTTGTACTCGATCCGAACCTGATCATCGCCGCTGACCGGAGAGCCAGTGCCGTCGAGCTGGCCGAAGGAGCCGAAGATACTGGCGCGCACACACCACTGGCCGGTCGTGGCTCCGCACCAGGCGTTACTGGCCCAGCTCTCCATCGTAGTCTGGATGAGGTCGCCCGTGCTGTTGCTCATACCAGGCCAGAGGAACAGCTCGCCGTTCTGGGTCGACGGAGCAGTTCCGGGAATGAGAGTGGTCACCGCATTGATGATGTCGGACTTGGTAGGACCCAAAGAGACACTGCCACCCCAGGAGTCGCGCTTGATAATCTTGGTGCCACTTTGCAGCGCAGCCGGGAGTACAGCTCCCAGAGCCAGGGTGGGGAGAATCGCCAGAGTGCTCAGAACCTGCATTGTGAAGATGGTGCGAAGAATGAGCTAAAAGAATGTGTCACAGTGAAGGTCGAAGTATGGAAAAAGTGCAGAGAACGGATGAGGCCACCAGTGCCGTCAGTAAACGAATGGAATTGTCAAAGAATGAAAAGATCAGAATCCTGCAGATGGAAGAGACATGAAGGCGTGGAGCTGGCAAGTTTTATATAGTGCCGGATGGGGCAATATTAGACCAACGGAGTGGAGCTCAGGGCAAGGGAGGTAAATTGGCCATGTTTCTGACTAAGCATTGGCCCGAACTTTGAAACATGCCGCATCCCACGTTTTTGGCAGCCTCCAATGCGCCAAACGCCCTTGCACGGCTAGGGGGTTCAGGGATTGTCTCAGATAGACTCCTCTTAGTGCTTTGTGGGCTTTTTTGGGGCTTTAACATGGGGGTTTTAAGTTACCGTTGTTTCGTCCATAGATGGTGACTTTAATCAATATTAGAAAGGCAGCGCCTCCTTTGGGCTACCAGGCGCATCTCCGATATTGCATTATTTAACTTACCTAAGCTAGGTCTTTCCCCTGAAAGGGCGCTATACTAGGGCAGTCCTTCGTGTCTTCATCTCTCCGGGGTTTGTGCATGACTGAGGCCATGTCAAATGGCACCCAGAACTACAAAGCATAACTACCTGCATTTCAGTGGTGTAATGACCTGTTAGAGTCGTTTGGCCGTGGCTGCAAACCTGCGCGAGATTGCTGTCCAAATTGTAGGGGTTGAAGGATGGAAGTCAGTGCAGTGAGTTGGATGTATCGCCATCATCATCATCATCAGACCACGCCTTGGAAGACATGTCCCACGAACTCTGGGAAACACTGTCGTCGACAAATCTCCGCTTTCTCCTTTTCCGGATCTGAGAGGCGACTGCGTACTTTGGTAAAGCACTCAGAATTGTCAACTTCTGAAGAAGCCATGCAGGCGACGGCCATCCGAGCAGTGCAGCATCCGTCGCTGCCGGGCGGGATTGAGAGCTTGACGAGGTCGTTGGCCACAGAATTAGGGCATCGATCCCCTGCGACCGTTCATTATCTCAGTCCGGGGCCGCTCAATACGAGAGTATGGCCACGAAACGTTGAGGATGTCGAGCGCCGAGAAGAATGGGATCGCATGGTGAAACAACACCCCTGCAGCTCTCTGAGTGGCCGAAGTTGATGCTATCGCGCAGGTGGTGGGTGTTGTGGTGGAGGAGGGGAGTCGGTGGGTTAGTGGGAGTGTCATCAATGCCCATCGCCGTTTGCTATTCAAGTGAGTGAAAGATCATATGATACAGTATTCATGTTCTATAAGAGGACATCTCTTGTGAAGATACATCCACCAACGACAGTGCCTGCCTTGCGTCAATCTCACAGACCCAGAATCTCATTTCCCTTCGTCCACACAGCACGCTGGCCTTGTTTGAGGTTGCTCTCCGGGGCATTCCCCTTCTCCAGTCGCAACGATCTCAGGCCCTGTTCGTTGGTAAACTGAGCCAATTGAGCCAATTGGTCTCTCGTCGTGCGGCCGATCTGTTTGCTTTCACCCTTAACCCCGGGGAAGTCCGACGAAGGCACACCAGCCAGAAAGGTCCTCGTCTTGCCGTCGAACGTACTGCGCGTTGGCTTCGGTGACAGGACAGGCGGGGATGTACAGGACACTGGAGTCGCCACGGCCTTGGTGAACCTTGTCGACGGAATGAATAGCTAGTCGAGGTCAGTCATGATACCCAAACGCCACTATGAAAACACAGACGATCACAATGCCACGCGACCTAGTCACCCGGGGCAATCCTGGGCATATGCACCATGGGGTTGTCCAGTCGCAAGTGCGGATGCAGACGAGCGCGCATCTGGGGCTGGGACCAGTACAGCTCGAATTGCATCCTGAGTGATACGCATTCAAGTGGACTTAATTCTTGCTCTGAGGAAGTATCAAGTCAGACTTGTCAAGACATCATGGGAACTTCTTACAACTTAGTCCTCAAGGCTCCACGGTGTGCGTCGAAAACCGGCGGATGGATTCCCTGATTGGGTAATCTGCCGCCCGCCAGCCCTGATGTCGCCACGAGTTCCTTTCCCTCATAAAGGATTACCCCTTTGTTCCGAGTCAAGTTACATGTCTAACAGTAGCAAAAGTTCGCATTTCCTCAAGATTACATCACGGCTCAAATGTCTCAATCAACCAGTCGGACTGAAAGCCATGCATTTGCCGGGGTTCTTCTCGACTTTGACGGAACAATCATCGATTCAACAGAAGGTAAGGGTCTCCATCCCTGGGTATGTTGATGAAGGCTGACAATGTCTCCTAGCAATTGTCGAGAATTGGAAGCGGTAGAGTCCCACCTATCACAACAATGCTCCATTGCTGCATGCTAAACTCTTGTAGAGTCGCCGCCGAGCTGGGAGTGGACTATCGCGAGATCCTCCGCGCCTCCCACGGGAGACGAAGCATTGACGTCCTGCGAGAGCTGGACCCCACAAAGGCCAATTGGGATTGTATGTCCAGCCACTCTCTACAACAACCCTAACACTCATATTATGAATGCACATCCAGACGTTAGCGCCATGGAAGCCAAAATCCCGCAACTATCTTCCAAGCCTGCTATCGAGATCGCGGGCGCCCGACGATTACTAGAGAAACTCACGAGACACTCCATTCCCCACGCTATCGTGACCTCAGGAAGCAAGGCCTTACTCGATGGCTGGTTGACCATTCTCCAACTCCCGCGGGCAATGACGGCCACAACAGCCGAAGATGTCTCGGCAGGCAAGCCGGATCCCGAGGGGTATCGCATGGCGAAGGAACGTTTGCTTCAGCATCGAGCTGATGAAGGCGAGGTTCTGGTGATGGAAGATGCCCCCGCAGGAGTCTTAGCTGGCAAGGCAGCCGGATGCAAGGTTCTAGCTGTGACGACTACACATACCGTGGAGCAGTTGAAAGAAGCTGGTGCAGATTGGGTTGTTCTAGATCATCGCTTTGTGGGGTTTGAGACTTCAACTTCGCCGGGTGATGTGTGTCTGACATTTCATGATCTTCTTTGACCGTGCATATACAAATATCGCGTTTGTCTGGGCTCTATAAAGGGAATAATGTTGTTCACCGCAGCGGATTATGTTTCATCGAAGGGAAATTGCCCTGAAATGAGTATTGATGTGATTCTTACTATGGTAACTGGGGTATCATGTATTAATTGCGCCAAAAGCATGCGCACCTGGGATGCTCAACTTCCTGTGGATGAAGCCAATTCTGGACTTCATTACATGTAGGGAGGAGGTAGGATGCTATCAGCTGAGACTGATATTCTTGCAAGACGTCGTTGTAGTCTATTGTTTGAGTCAAACATCCCGTATCGCCCCATCCTCTGTTTGGCTGCATCCGCACATCTACTGGCGAAGGACATCTCGTGGAAGCCAGCGAATTACTGGCTGACAGTGCTTCATTCAGATCTCCAGCAGGGATTAATATATCCGTCTCATGCTTGCCATACATTGAGAAATGATGTTTCTGGCACAGAGGGCCGAAGTCCTTAACTGACTGACATCGGTCCTCTGCATGTACATGGCAATTGGAATAGAGACGCAGATCTAAGAGTTTCATCAGTCACTGACTTCTCGTCCAGCGCTTTGCTTCAGCTTACCGACAATATGTGCCCGTCTGCGTTGATTACTCTGATAATAGAAAGTACCATGTGGGTAATATCAAAATGAGATGACTGGACAGCCTGAGCACAGTCCTGGGTCGATGCAGACAAAGACATCAAGAGCGAGATCTCGTATCTGTTATCGTTATCGAACGTGGAGACGTCAATATCCTTTGCAGAGGTGAGCCATCTGGAGCAGACGACTCGCGAGCGATTGACTCGTCTCAAGAGTCTCCCGTCGTAGAATGAAATCGGCGCAAAGCCAGTGTTTCAACTACCTCAATGCCTATGCTCCCAAACTGAGGCCCGTCGACTAGGGGCACGAGGTAGAGATGTGGACTTATATGTGACTCAAATGGAACCCGTTTATCTGTCAGACTGAGAAGATATCGAATCTTCCCAGGCCGCTCGTCTTCAAAAGACTATGAGTCATCAAAGTCAGCATCCATTGCCGGATATCTGGAAGGGCAACGACAGCATACCAGCCGCGAGGAAGCCAGCTCCCAGTCTCTCCACGGCAGATTGCGGTATATATTGATTGTTTCGCGATATCTGAGATTATTTGCGAGTCTTCTGGTAAGGCGGCCAACTAATATGTAATCCACTGAATAGGCTTACACATGGACCGTCTCTTGCATATGGCCCCCAGGTCCAGAGAGACATTCAGGGGAATCTCATATTCTCCAGGCCCATAAATCAAAGCCTGAAGCATGGGTGCTTGTGCCAACCGCCAACTGCCACGATGTAGTAGATTCGGCGGACGAAATATATATCATAAATTTCCACCACTGGGATTTTACTAACCGCGGACAAATGCTCTACTAGGATTGTATCCGCCTTAGTAGAGTACTTTCACTCTCCCTCTCAGAACGCTTCATGGGTACCGATGGCCCGATTGATGTAGTCTGTCTGGAAGAGGGAAAGCGCCAGGGCTGCCCACCAAGGCGGGTTTCTCCCAATGCGGTAATCCGACCGCCAAAGAGCCAGTTCTTGATCAGGTAATCGTTCCGCCACGGCCCGATTCCTTCTCTGGACTGGCCGATGTTATGAGCTCGACGGGGACTTCTCTGCCTCTGACTTCTCTTCAGTCGACCAACTACTACGAGTCAATGGAATCGAAAATGGGGATAGGGATTTTACCTTACTCAAGAAACTGATCCCATTCGTTCATTCCTCATCATCATTTTTCCTGGGACTCTCGACCCCCGATCTCATTCACCATCTCGGTTTCCCGCCACCCAAACTGCAATGGAGCTCACGTGGCTGGCCGACTCTCCACAGACCCGCTGTCGGAAGAGAGCATTAAGGGCCTGCGATCGCTGTCAGCGGAGTAAGGTTGGTTCTCTGTCTGATCTGGACGGCGCAAGGGTAGAAAACACTAACAGTGTATTAGAAACGCTGTCATCATGTTGACATGCAGCAGAATCCCAGTCGTGTGCGGCGACGTCAACCTGCAGGAGATTCCAAGGAAACTCGTCCCAGAGCATCCTCGACTCACATCCCGACGAGCACTATTGTGCCCGGCCGATTTGTTGGAGAAATGAACCCTGAAGTAGTCATTCGAGAGAGGCTGGTGGTGGGTCCTAGTTCGACTTCACTACGCGACCGCGTGGGGCTCTGGATCCCATTCTCGGCCATGGAAAATGGCCGTGCATTGCTGGAAGAAGCTGCCAATGCCGACTATATACCCTCAATGCACCAACAAATACCTCAGGCTCCCGACGTGTATACGGCCCAGGTGTTCGAAGGCTTGGTGCGTCGGCGCTGCGAGTCTGCACTTCAAGCGTCGAAGCCACTGCCCGCAGCCACCCGCGCTCCTTTATTTGCCATTTACTTTTCGCAGGTTCATCCGGTCCTGCCTATTATTGAGGAGGACTTGGCGGTGGCATCTCCATTTCTGGAGCGGGCCATTTGCCTCGTCGCCGCCAAGTCTAGAGCCGCCGCCCCCCATCTTTATCTGTCCGAGAGCAGTGCCTTGTCCTCGCCTCGCGGCTTCTGCACTGCACTCTACAATGGCTTGAAAGATGCAATCCTCGAGGGATTGGAGCGAGATCGTTTGACGCGGATCCGAGTGCTCGCCTTGATAGCCTTGCATTGTGAAGACTCGGAAGGGTCTGAGACTGCATCCATGCATTTGTCGCAAGCAATTCACCAAGCGCACACAATCGGTTTGCATCTCAAGCAACCGGGCGGAGGTGACCAGGCTCGATCTCGCTTGTTCTGGTGCCTATGGACTCTTGATAAGCTTCTGGCGTCGATGTTCGGCCGGCCGGCCTTGATTCTCGATCAAGATATCAGTATCGAAAGACCCTCCACCGCATCGAACCCAGTCAATACGCCGAAAACTGCGTTTGAGATATGGTTCTTTATTTCGGAGCTACTTTCGGACGCCATCCGACTCTACAGACCCCGTAACGAGAGTCCCGTGGAGCCAGGAATCCTCACTAGCTTTGAAGATATTGTCGGGTCTAATATCGAAAAGCTGGATTTCACCACCCTAGGTCTGTCTTCCATGACCACGTTTGAGTCAGTGTGTCTCTTGAATGTAATGATCTGACGCGCTTTCAGCATTCCTGGAACTCTATTACCACGCAGTCGCAATTGTATTTCATAAAACCTTAGAGCACGCGACTCCCAATCAACAGAACCTCGCACGCAATCAACGAAGTCTAGCAGCAATCCGTGCCCAATCGATTATCTCCCGCGAATGCACGCAAGAGCTGCCACCGCTGCCCATTATTTCATACGCACTATCGCTGTCCATGAGCGTCTCCTACCGACAATATCGGTCAAGCAAGCTCATCACGCACCGAAAACGAGCCGTGGCCGACATCGAAGCCTGCTGTGCACTGCTCGAGCATCTGAGTGCTTCGTGGTACTCTGCAGAATCAATGGCTCGCCTGGGGCGAAAGGCACTGCAGCAGATCCACGAAAGTGACCCCAGCCTCTGCGAGGATACACATGGAGCGTCTGTTTTGCAATCTCCACAGCTCGCTCGAAACAAACGCCCCGGGGTCATCGCTGCTCGCGACGCAGTTGGCGATCACCCTGGTCCGATGGACTCGGGTTATGCACCCGTCGCCCCCGAGCCAGTGGAGTGTGGCACCCAGGAACTACACGATTGGGAGATTGGGAACATGGCTGATTTGGACATTTTGTTTGATGATTTTCTGGATCTATCGCTACCAACCAATCTCTGAATAAGCCATATCTCGACAGCCAGTCTCAGATGCGACAGACATACTCATAAGAGGATCTTGGATCGTTCATCGACTCCTGGGTCGCGTATGCCTCGATGTTGTCATCGGACCTGACGTCGCACTTGAATCTCTGCACGATGTGCTCGCCGTCCGTCTTCTGATTCAAATCTCCATTGTACTTGAACCCTATGCACCAGGTGCCCGACGCACGGGAGGGCTGCGTGCCATTGTGGTCTGAGAATGCAAACACAAACTCTGAGTCGCTGGTGCCTGTGGCCGTCCAGAATCGGCCCGGGAGGGTTGTATCGTCATCGTCGATAGGGAGGTATATTGGTCCCAACTCGCTGCTGCATCGCCCAGTGCTGGTTGAAATGACTGCTTGTTCAATCCTTGCCGTCCAATCTGGTGACGAAATGCTAGAGTAAGTCTCTTGGCTGATCTCTTTCGACTGGAGAGGAGTTGTTCGGGGAAACGTTCTGCTCCACCTCCTATTTGGAGGACCCCTGCAGGGGCTGTTGGTACCCGGGGTAATCTAAGGCTTTCCGCGTACATTGATTACATGCTGGGGTCGCTTCGTCACATTTGAGCCGCTATAGATCCTTGATCAGCATCAAGTTCGAGGGAGTGTCAAGAATCAACCACCCGCTGCTTGCATCGTAGACAGCCACCTAGGGCGGACGCAAACTAGTTCACATACACTGATCATATAACCCCTCGGCAGTAAGAGCGCCTTACTGCGGGTTTTTACCCTACGGCGGGATGATGGTAGGGTTGACATGGGAGGCGTAGTAGCAATTCCTGAGCGGTGAGGGGAGTTGCAATGAAAGTGATGTTCTCAAGTCGCAGGCTTGTGAAGCAAGGAGGCTTGAAGATTTGCTTATCCGTGACAATGGGCAGATGTGCTTCTCCTTCCCCGCATTTCGGTCCCGCATCAAGGGGAGAGACAACGGATTAAGGACAATGCATCCGATGTGATGCCTGAGGCAGAAATCAAACTGAGAGGCAAGCAGCAGATACGCTGACAATCTCTCACAGACTGTGCACCCTAGGAGGACCTGAAGATATCATACACTACCCTGTCTCGCACAAAATGCTTCTATGGAACCACGATGACGCATAGTGAGCACTGCTCTTCTCTGCATTTGACATCCAGAGTTCCGCCGGAGACTCGTTTAGCTCGGCCACTAAAATACAAGACAATTTTCTGATACTCTACTCGATATTGCAAAGACGCTTACCTTGAATGACTATGATTAGAGGGATGGATCATACATCGACGTGCCAGAACCCAATGATGCCGATGCAAGCAAGGTGACTGGCCCGCACTATATATCTCTTTTCAGACGTCAAGACCCATCTTGACAGTATAAGTCCGCATTCAAACTGGTGACAATTCACGACGCCTACTATCCCAAATCATGATGATGGCTGTTTAATGCTCGCTAAGTGGCTTCAATCGCTATGGCCTCTACGCCTGGCTTCTGCGTTTTATACACAATTGCCCAGCTAGCCCAGAGTCTCATTTGGACCAAACATTACACGACCGCGATAGATCATGTCTACAGAGATGAAAGACACTGCCCAGTCGGCCAATTTGGGTGCTAGTATGGAAAGCAGAGTTGGGGAGGTGCGTGAACTCAAGGTAAGCGGCCTCTGGCTCACTGACAGGTATATGGGGAAAGGTGGCCGTAGCTGTCCATCACTGATCGATGTGTAGAAGCCCTTTTCCGGTTTCACAATCCTGTCTGTAACCATTGTTCTGATGGCAACGTGGGAAGCGTATTCCAGGTGGTTCCTCCTTCCATCGTGAAGCTCTACAATCTGGCGAACTGGCGACCATATCTTCACAGCACCACGATGTCGGTTCTCGTCAGTGGTGGGGCTGTGTCTCTCGTCTATGGGTCCCTATGTTTGTTAATTGAGGCAGGCTTCTGACTGCTTGCACAGGGGCAGTCCGTAGCGCCATTGCAACAGCAGCATTTTTGGGCGAGATGGTGTCTATGTCAGTTATCCTTCTTCGGTTTTGAGCGCACCAGGCTCACCTATTCATCTCCAGATATCCTACCGCCGGCAGTCAGAACCATTTCACGGCCACCTTTGCGCCTTTACCAGCCGGTAATTGCGTTGAATATCAACGATGCGTCATTGATTTTAGGGGTTGTGCTGCTGCTGAGTGGGGGTTTTTGGATCTGGGGCGGTCGGAAGGAATATCGAGGGCCTGTACGGTAACCGGTGATACACACATACACACATACAATACGTACGGTACTTCCACATCCTTTCGGCTGCCTGTTTCTGCTTCTTTTACACTTCCTCTCCCTCTCTCTCTCTCTCTCTCTCTCTCTCTCTCTCTCTCTCTCTCTGTCTCTGTCTCTCTCTTTCTCTCCTTCTCTCTTTCTTCTTCTTCTCATTTAACATCTACTCATATCAGCTTTGACACCTCCCTATGGCGCAACTCCCCCCCGTGTTTCGTCGACTGCGCCGACCGCTACGACGAGGGCCGCTACCGCGACTACTAGCGACCCTCACCGCAACGATAGTAAGTGCCGCGGTGGTGTTATATGTTGTGCTGGCGTACCCGCTGGCCTCCGATCCGCGGCTGGTGCCCGCCCCTTTGCAGCGCGCCCGCCATATCCTGCTAGTGACTGCCCACCCCGACGACGAGACCCTCTTCTTCAGCCCAACCATCCTCTACCACCGCCAACACCCCGAGGTCACTCGCGCCTTGCTCGCCCTCTCTTCAGGCAACTACAACGGGCTGGGCGATGTCCGCCAGGACGAGATCCACCGCAGCTGCGACCGCCTAGGCATCGCGCGCGAGCGGTGCATTGTCCTCGACCGTGGCGAGCTGCAGGACAACCCCAAGGCCTGGTGGGACGAGGACCTCATCCGTGAACAAGTGGCGCAGTACGTGCAGCAATGGCAGATCGACCTGCTGTACACCTTCGACGACGGCGGGGTGTCCGGCCATATCAACCACCGGGCTGTGAGCGCCGGGGTGAGGTGAGCGAGCGGCCTTTTTCCCCCTACGCAATAGCGAACCGAAGACCGGACAGGACCACCACTAAATGGCCCCGCAGAAAATTCATCCACACCACCCCCAATGCGCCTCCCGTCTACATGCTGCAGAGCACCTTCCTGCTGCGCAAATATGCCTCGCTGATCGATCTGCCCCGCACGGCCCTCCCCTTTGCCGGGCGCATCCTGCGCGCCCTCATGCTCAGCCCCCAGCAGGACCCGAGTCTCGCGCAGTCCGACCGCTACGAGGAGGCGGCGCTGCTGGTCAGCTCGTGGGAGACCTACCGTGTCGCGCGGGCGGCATTTGCGCAGCACGCGAGTCAATACTCGTGGGACCGGGTGTTGTATCTCGTGGTGAGCCGGTATATGTGGTACAACAACCTCGTGCGCATGCGATAGCGGGTGATGGGCGGGGGCTTTACGGTTGACGCCGCTGTAGACGGATCGAAGCAGAAATTCTAATGTATTCAAATCGAATCGACACTATACAAAGTTCAAACCCCCAACTAAATGTTCATGAGAAGGAGAAAATGAGAAATGAGAAATGAGAATGCCATCAAATGAAGGATCTACACCATTTTGCCCTCCGACTTGGACGCCTCGGTACGGCTCATCTCCCCCCGGCGCGAGACACGTCGGCCGCGCACGACGCAGAAGCCGACTGCCCCGATGAAGGACCCCAGGAAGACCACGATGACGAGGAAGGCCAGCCGTTGGTCGCAGCGCGCAAAGAACTTGATCCACTGTGCGTCCCGCCCGTGCCACGAGGAAGACCCCAGGTGCTGGAAGAGCGGAGTGTTCACGAATCCGTTGAGCATGTGCAGGGTCGGCCGGTCGGGAGGGCCGGCCAGGACACGGAGGCTGGCGCGGTGGGATTGCAGGGTGAAGATGGTTCTGTCGCCGGGTTAGCATAGGCAACGACGAGGGAGCCCGCGCGCAACGTACGAGGCATAATGGCAGCCGGTGCTGAACATGATTGTGATGTAAGGGAGCAGCGACCAGCGGCGGTTGAACCGAGGCAGGTTGTCCACTAACTCGCGGACATAGGAGTTGTTCGGCGCCGCCAGCATCATGCCGATGGAGATGCCCACTGGGTGCGCGGCGGGTGCCACGAAGTCGAACTCCCGCAGCGGCTCGAGCGAGCGGCGACAGGCGAGGTCCATGTCCAGAATGGCTCCTACGCAGCATGTCTGGTTAGCGAGGCCTCATCCCAGCAAGCACATCCATTGCGCATACCTCCGTATGTGTGCAGCACCATGTACCGCAGCGCATCCACCCGTTGCACCAGGGCCGGATAGCTCTGCCACATGGCCAGCAGATCCGGATAGTGGCTCTGCACGAACGCCGTCGCGTTCTCGTCCTGCCAGAGAAACGTCTCCCAGCCGGGGTGATGTTCCAGGCACTGGGCGCGCGCCGTCAGCCATTCCGCCCGCGGCGCATTGGGGCCCAAGTGGACGTGATGGAGACGGGTCGGAACCCGGGCGGTTTCGTTGCTGGCGGTACGGTTGTCGGCGTAGGCAGCGAAAGTGAGGTCGAAGCCATCGCGCTGGGCCGTGAGCACCGACTCCGCGGCGGTGGTCTTCCAGACGAAGGGCAAGCGGAGGAGGAGGTAAAGTTCGTGCAGGGGGAAGAGCAGGCCGGCGACGGTGACGACGGCCACCGCCGCTAGAAGCAGCCGGACTCGCAGAGATACCATCATCGCGGTGTGAATAGCAATCTTCAATTGATCCAAAGCAGAACCACACGAACAAAAAAAAAAATAAAAAAACAAAGCTGGGTAAGTCGAGTTAACCCCAGTAGATCCAACCAAGACACGACAGGACCAGAGTCAGTTTTGAGCCGCGTGGTCAGCAGTTTGGAGATGGAGACAGGAGGCAACAGGGGAACAAGATCCCCTCCGCCTGTCATGACCCGGGAGGCTCATTTCCAGGGTGCAGGACTGGGTATTCACTAAGTTACGATGCAGGTTCCAGTTTCAGGGTGTCAAAAGCCAAAAATCGCGATGATGGTTGCCTAAACTCACGCTTGTACGACCTTTTCCCCATTCCAGGATGTCTAGACGGATCCTTTCCACCGATTGGATGTCAGCGGATGAGATGGCCGCCTGGCTAGACTCAAACCAGGCATTCTGTGAGTTTCCCTCTGGGTGGGGAGGTTATTCCTTCTGCTGACTTGATGGCGAGGGCCACACGAGGCTATTCGGGGTCCCGCGGGTTACGATCGGAACGGGTCTGAGCGATGTCTCGTACTATCCACTTCTCCGGTGGGGGCCAAACTGTGCTTGTATGAGATTTACCATTGCTGGAGATTACTTGCAAGGACAAGTAGAGACAAGCAGAGACAAGCAATGGCTTGGCCGGTGCGGTGAATTACCGTGAAGAAGGAAAGAGGGAAAATGTGTGGGCTGTCACTCGCTAGTTCTGCAACCAAGCTTTTAGTCTTGCGGGCGGCTACGGCTAGTCGATAGGGCTGAAATATTAGGGAGGATAGTATGTTATACTTAGTATTAGTACCAGGTTCTCTAGTAGTAATTAATCCCTGATGGACCTTCGGAAACCCCCCGGTGTTGCCACAGCCTTTCCTTACAGCCACGTCCCTCAGTTTTCATTCATTCTGATTGGCTCTCTCGGGCTCTTACAGGGTCTCACTGGGTCTTACTGGATCTCGTCTAAACTTTCCCCTTCATCAAAGCCTCAATGGTTAGTTGCTCCCCAGTGTCTCACTCCTCCAGCATCCATCCGCAACGAGGGCAATGCTAAGCCTCTGTTTGGTCCGCACTCAAATTGCTAGAACACACCATTGATCCTTTCAGGGGGAATGGCGTTGGGAGCCGGGTTATTCGGCGCAAGATGGTTGCGATCAGTCACTTTCGACACCACTCTAGGCCCTGATTCCTGCATAGCACCCAACACTAAAAAAAGGCTGCATGATTCGTGGCGGCAGTGGATGCGGCCCCGACAATCTCCTCCCCCCCCCCCCCCCTCCCCCCCCCAGGCAGACATATTTCATTCACCCAAACGCATCTGGCCGGTGACGATTCAGCCCCCAGATTCACGTCCCCCGTCCCTGTCTCCGTGCTCAATTGATCGCTGCCTACGGGGGGTGTTTTGTGTCACTGATGGAACCACTAAAACACACCCCTCGGTTTACAGCCGAGCCAGAAAAATGATATGGTCGGTGAGAATTGTGTATGAGGCCGTTGTTTCCACTTCGCTCCCTCATCAACTCACTCACCCACCCACACACAAAAACCCACCTGTCAGAGTCCGTACGCGGTGCAGTGGTCGCAACGCAATGGTCCCCCCTCGTCTGCGCCGTCTGGCCATCTTCGCCCTGCTCGGAGCGGTGCTGATGGTGTGGACGCTCTTCCGACGCGAAGAGTGGGATCACGAATCACTCGGGGGGCTGGAGAGTCAATATCCGCTCCTCTATCAACATGTCCACATGCAGACTGGCGAGGGAGGAGGTAGGCTCCCTTCAGCAAGCATTCAACTGTCCCATGAACCTGACTGATCCACTGCTAGCGTGGTATATCCCGGCCAACTGGACCACTCCCACCCACAAGCCGCCGCGCAATATTGTCGAAGCGGCCGAGTGGGCGCTGCAGGCTACCAACGCCTCCGACCACTACCTCCCCTTCTCGACCATCCCCATGATCGTGCATCAGACCTGGAAAACCACGCGCATCGACACCTGGCCCCAACTGCTCCGCCACAGCGCCGAGCGCTGGCTGCAGGCCGCCACCGAGGGGCCGATGGCGTATTTCCTGTGGACGGACGAGGGGATGGCGCAGTTGGTGCACCGGTTCGAGCCCGGGCTGGCGATGCAGTTCGCCGGGCTGGCGAGCAACGTCGAGCGGTCGGATGTCTTTCGGATTGTGGTCTCCAAGTGGATTGGCGGGGTGGTACGTTTGCTGCCCATTCGATCGGTGAGTAACAGAATGCTAACGGCCCCTTCAGTACGGCGACATCGACACGGAGCCGCTCCGGCCGCCGACCCAGTGGATCAGCGCAACGGACCTCCTCCCCTGGACCGACACGCAGACTGGGACCTCCTACCCCGCCACCGCCCCGGTGCAGGCCATCGTCGGGCTGGAGGCCGACTGCCGCGAGGACACCGATACCTACTGGCGCATGGGCTACTCGCAGCCCGTGCAGCTGACGCAATGGGCCTTTGCCTGGGCCCCCGGCCATCCCATCCTGCAGACCTTCCTCGACCGGCTGACGACCACCCTGCAGACCATCGCCGACCGCTACGGCGGCTCGCTGCAGTCGCGCGCCGCCCGGCAGGAGCTCCTGGCGCTGGATCCGCTGACGCTGACCGGGCCGGCGGCGTTTACGGAGGCGGTGCGCAGCCGACTGGCGGAGACGACGGGGTTGCGGTGGCAGGCGCTGTCGGGGCTGGAGGATGGCGGGCGAAGCAAGGTGGTGGACGATGTCTTGGTTCTCCCGATCACGGGCTTCAGGTATGTCGCGTCCCCGGTGGGCTTGGATGGCATACTGACGTAGTTCTAGTCCGGGACGAGGGGCGTATGGCAACATGGGCTCGAAGCCGGTCACGGATGCCTCGGCGCGACTCCGACATCTGGCGCAGGGCTCGTGGCGGGCGTTCGACTGGACGGTGGAGTATGGCAAGTTCTGTCGCACGATGCTGGGCAGGTGTCGCGACTGGTCGAAGGTGCCGGTGCCGAGTGCTGCGATTGCGTAGGGCATGGATTTCTCCGGGTTTACATGGGACCGACAGCCGTGGGTCGAGTACTGGTTACCGGCGGGGTGGCATCGCGGTTGTACCTTACAACTAAATTAGATTATGGAGTCCTTTCCCCAATGTTTCAATTCCTACAGTACTACTGCCTGCGAAAGTAGAGGTCCAGTCACTATAGGTCACGCTACAGGAACAGGAATCTCCTCCCAGCCTTCCTCCCCCGGCCCCCTCTTCTCGCGAATAACCTGCATCCCGCGCCGCTCCCCAAAGCCATCGGCGCAGAAGCCATCATTGTCCGCGAGACGCTCGACCTCCTGCCACTGGCCTCCATTCGGATGATGCGCATCCGCCACCCAGAGGGTCTCGCGCACCCGGTCCCCCTTCACCTGCGTCCGGCGGGGATTGAAGCGCGGCAACCCCGCCAGCCAACTCAACCCCCCATGCAGCAGGGCATACAATCGCTCCACACGCCGCGTCACCCCCAACCACCGAAACGTCCGCTCCGTATACGCCGTCCGGACATACGGATTCATATACACCCCCACCCCATCCCCCTCCGGTGCCCCATCCAGCCCCACGGCCGAATCGACCAAATCCGCATGCACAATACAGCACTCCGACCCATCGAAAAACAAATCCCCATCCGCGCGAAATCGGACCGGATTGTCCGCGCGTTGGAAGAAACTCGCATTAAAGGCCACCATCCCGCCCCAGCAACTCCGGACCCGGACGGCATCCGTCTGAGCCACCACATCCTGCCGACTCACCCCGTCCCCCGCGGTGGTGAACCACGGGTAGAACTGCAGTCCGATCCCGTAACCCTGCAGGTCGCGCGTGGCGTAGGTATCGTAGAATTTGAACGGGTTGATGAAGTCCACGGCGCAGGCGGCACGGTAGCGGGCGAGGCCCGTGGGGTCGGTGTGGGTGGAGAAGAGGAGGTGGATGGCCTCGTGCGGGGAGAAGATGACATCGTTGAGGTAGAAAATCCGGTCGTAGGGCGGTGCATCGGGGGTGTCGAGGGGTGCGAGGGCGCGGTTGCGCAGTTCCGACAAGTAGGTGGTGCGCTTGATGCGCTGGCCCCCGCCGGGGATGGGGATGGTGGGGAAGGTGGTGAGGTCCGGGGGTGGGTCGGCGCGGAGGGTGTGGTTGCAGGGGAGGCGCTGCGCGAGGGTATCCAGGGCAGCGGCGCCGGTAGAGCCGCTGGAGGACTCGTAGATGCTCAGGTAGACGTGGTCGGGCCCGAGGAGGTCGATGAGCTGCAGGAGGGCCTCCCCCCAGCGGCCGCGGGCGAGGGTGCCGGCGGGGTCATAGAGGATGGCGGCGATGAAGACGCGTTCCTGGCGGGGGTTGGCGCGGCCGGGCTGGGCGGAGTGGGTGGCGAGGTGGGCGAGGGTTTGGTAGTGAGGGGGGAGGTGGGTGTAGGAGGGGAAGAAGATGGCAGTGATAATGATCACAGTGGTGAGGCAAATCAGCGCGAGACGGAGGAGCTGGCGGAGGGCGGACCAGCGCGGAGAGGAAAAGCGACGTCGTCGGCGGGGGGAATTGGTGGTGTATCGGGTGTATCGGGTCAGGGTGCGCCAGAAGGGCTGCCAGGGTCGGTTGCTGGGGAGGACGAGACCAGCTTCTTCTTCCCAGTCCGATACAGAGACGAACGAGTCGGTGGAGGTCCGGTTGGGGAGGTCGTGGTAGGCGGGGGGTGAGGGGATTTGGGATGGCATGATAGGGACTGTGTATGTGAGTATGAGTGTGAGTGTGAGTGTGAGTGTGGATGAATCAATGCATGATAAATTGAGTTGTCTTGACTGTAGTTAGTGTCTCTCTGTCTTACCACTTTGTAACTACTCCATACAGAACACTCACTTCCTCCTGATGATCCGCAGTGCGTGCGCATACGCCGTCTAGGCAGCCGTCAAACCATCAGGGCTCAGATGAAACACTCGGAACATTCCGACAGGTGACCGGCAGCAGGGGATGAACAGAAATGCGAAAAACGTGGAACCACAACACCTCATCTCACCATCGTCCGGCCACCAAACACAAACGTGGGTAAATCTGGCCCTCTTATTCCTGGGGCTGCTTTCCTCTGGCCACCAGGCTCAGCAGGATCTACCGCATTGCCTACGGTATTTTTACGTGGGGGGGCGAATACACGACTCCACCCGGGGCCAGCGAACCCCTTCGCACCGGGCAGATGTACGGGGAGCAACTGTCCCCCGGGCGAGTCACCCAACCCTATCCCATCGTGAAGGTTCACGGACAGGCCTAGACAGGCACCAACTGGCGGAACAAGCCAGACGGTCAGCCAGGCTGGGCTGCCTACTTCCTGGCCCAGGGCTACGAATGCTACCTGCTCGACCAGCCCTTCCGCGGTCGCAGTCCGCGCCAGTCCTGGAATGGCGAGGTGGACGCGTACTCGACCGAGCATTTGCAGCGATACTTCACGGCCCCGGGGCGATATGCGCTGTGGCCCCAGGCCAAGCGGCACACGCAATGGCCGGGGTCGGGGGTGATCCACGACCCCATCTTTGACGCCTATTTCGCCAGCACGGTACCCTTTGTCAACGATAGCGTCATCCAGGAGACCGCCATGCAAAAAGCCGGTGTCGCACTGCTCGATCACATCGGGACCTCCGTGATTCTCCTGGCGCATTCGCAGGGCGGCATCATGGGCTGGCTGCTCGCCGATCAACGGCCGGAGCTGGTGCGTATGATGGTTTTCCTGGGACCGGGAGGGCCACCGTTTCGCGATGTCGCCTTTGGCAATGGAAGTGCTCGTGCGTATGGCTTGACGAATATTCCGATCGCCTATTCTCCGGCGGTGGTTGAACTCGCCGTCGACTTGGTGACGACCACTATCCCTGCCAACCAGCCAGATGGGGTGGCCTGTCTGATCCAAGCAGACACTCCGCCCCCGCGACAGCTAGCAAATTTGTCCAAATTACCCGTGATGCTGGTCACCTCGGAGGCGTCGTATCATGCGCAGGTACGACGGGTGCACGGTGAGCTTTCTGCGCCAAGCGGGGGTGGACACGGAGCATGTGCGGTTGGCGGACGTAGAGATGCGTGGTAACGGCCATATGATGTTTCTGGGTGCCAATAGCGATAGCATTGCCGCGCTGATTCAAAAGAAGATCGAAATGATAGCTGAGGCGGAGACGTCTTAGCTGGCACGTGGATGGATTTCAGAATGCCTTGGAACATCTTGATGCCTGCATGCCTGCATGCCTTAGTGCCTTGCAACCTGGGGAAATGGCACCAACTGCTCCCCGCACCGCAAGTCATCGAGGCCTTGAAACCATCGAGATTATCTTTGACCACCCAGTCAGATACAAGGCGTAGCTGTGAGTTTGAAAAAGACACAAAACAACAAAAACATACAACAGAAGGGATTCGCTGGTGGTCACCCACCCAACTACTAACCTCCCGGCGTGTGGCTTGAGTACGGCTGAGCGGACGGGAAGCCCTATTTTCCACACCCTGTGGTCGTATGTGCTAGTTTTTGCTTCAGAGTCAAAGATAAGCGAAATTTTGGCTTGCCTAGTACCATGAGTGTGGTGTTCACCAACGATTTCCATGCTAGAAATCATTGGATTCTACATATACTGCCAATACCTTTATCGCTTCCGTCATCGCCGCCCATCGCTGGCTGGAATCCATCCAGGCTATGTACATGGCAGGATGCTTGGTCGGTCCACTGATTGCCCCGGCGGTAGCATCGGCTGGGGCCACGACCCAGTGGAATCGGTTCTAGTTGGCGCCACTGGGCCTGGGGGTCATGAATCTGGTGTTTGTCCTAACCGTGTTCCAGGCCAGCTCACAAACAAACTTTCCACAGATGAGGAGGCACGAACGGAGAGTCCTGAGGGTGAGCAGCGCGCGTCCCAAGGCTCCCCAGGCTCTCGTCGAGATCAAGAACACCCCTCCCGTTCCCACGGTGTGGCTGATGAGTTTATACTTTCTCTTCTTTCTTGGGGCAGCTAGGTCGCCTTCAGTGTCCCCAATATCATTGTTGAGGCAGTTACCAAATGCATCTTAGACTTCTTTCCGGGACCTTTCTTTGCTGCAGTGAGTACTTGCTTCACTCTGGACTTCATTGGCCTACTGCAGAGTCTAACAGTGATCCATCATTTAGGGTATTTCAGTCGCCTCAAAGATATTGACAGCAGAGGTCCGAAGCTCAGCCATCGGTGTTTTTTTTATCGCACAATAATTGTTTCAACGATGATCGACTAACCGCTGGATAAGCATCTCTCCCTTTCCAGTTATGACAGGAATCTCCTCTACGCACACGGGAGTCAAGGTCCTGCAGCCCACTCTCGTGGCTCTGCTCTGTGCTAGGGCGATCAGTTGGCTCCTTTTTCCAAGCCTCTCAAGCCACGCGAGTGAGATCTTACCAGAAGGCCTCAACTCAATGTAGATGGCGGCTATTCTTAGCGCAGAGATAGATCAATGACCTGCATCCTAGGCCGGTACACTTGGAAGCCGCTCCCACCCCACACGATGGCCATGGTCCACTGCTATCGACTAGGTGAGGTTGACGTTTTCGGAACTGTTTTCGGTCAATCTCACCTTGGATTCCCTGGCGCGGGTGCGGTGGGGGTCTAGGCTCCTGCTGAACGAGGCACTGTGAACCATACAGGACTCCTTCAAGTTTTGACGCTCTCAATCTGTTCTCAGTCTATTTTCGTCGATCCCAACTTATGATCTATCCCCTCAATGACACGGAGCAGTCCGCTATCCATTGTCGCCGCATTCGATGTATCTATTTGTGGTCGGCAACACCTTTGACTTCCTTTGCTAGGGTTAAGGTAAAATCGATAATGGGCAGCAACCGACAATGATTGTCATACTTAGGCTTTATCATTTCTCGCATACCCACCAATGCTCCAGTTCCCCAGGGCTGAGGCCGATGTCCACAGCGCACCATCTTATCGTTATTCGGTGAGCGCCACGCATGCAGACCCACTATGATCGCAATGTGATCTATACAATCTCGGTCAGGCCGTTCGTTGGCTTCCGGCCAATGCAGGAATTGAATCTTCCGCGTGCGGATCTCCGGATCTCCCCCACTTTCAGAATTCCACCCGCCTTCCGCCTCGCACCGATTGGACGATCCGCCATCCAAGCTTCATGACGTGACGATTTGACTTCGATCCACTAACACGTTCTTACTATCACGCACTCGTGTCGAGTGTCAGAAAAAAACTCTGAATGAGCGTTTGAAAGTGACTGCATTCGGAGTAGCGAGTCTGGAATCATGACGAATTCCCATATGATAGTGTGTTGGTCGCTCACATGTGAGCGATTGAATGCAGACGGTACAGTCGTGCACGACCGGACTAAGTTCTAGTCCACGAGTGGCACAAGTCAGTCTGTATCCCAGATCATACTAGATCGGAGATCCCGCGATAGTTCCCAGACTGTTCGACCACGGTAATGCCTAGGGTGGCCCTGTGTAGACTCACGGCCTATCGACTAGCGGGTTGTTCCATCCCCAGGAAATGTGGATAGGGGTGACCAGTTCAAACTGCCGCATAATGTCAGTATCGATTGCCAGAAAGCGAATGAACCTTTCATTGTTCGCGAGGGATCTCAGCTCACAGTCGTGCATCTCATTCTGACGTCGCCTCAACTGCTTCAAGATCCGTGGGAAGCCAGATTATAAATATAGATCGCAGTTCTAGAATCCGATTGTTCGATATAACTTAGTTTCGATAACTCAATACCTTTATACTATCCTCGTACTTGACAAGTTCGTTCAGATTTGCGCATTGAATTTCTCTATCAAAGCTAGCCATTACCACAATTGTTACAGACCTTAATTGCTTCATCGGGGGCGATCACCCGCTTAATAGTTTTTCATCCTGTTGGACATAAAACTTCATGTAATCATCAAAACATGGCCACCTCTTTCCAACCGAACGTTCACTACACCTTCGGCTCTCCCCTATCCTCCACCGCACTCTTTGGAACAAGAAGAGCATCAGATATCCTCGAGCAAGAGGGGTACAGCACTGTAATGCAGACCTCTACCTCGCGAAGAGCTTCCCGGACCCTGAGCGGAGGAGGCAGCTCCACGCTGGCCGATGTCGTGAGTTCACTGACGCGGCGCAGCAGCGACGCTGTGAGCTCCACCCAGATCACCGATGCAGACTATGCCACCCTCCTGGAATGGATCCGCGCGGAGCGGATGCGCAAGCTTCCTCCGGAGGGCAGCAGCTATGACAAGGCCCTGGTTTGGGCTGCATTGTTTGTCGAGCGGCTGCACTCCTTTGATACTGCCCTGCAGCAATTTGCCGGGGATAGCCACATGGCGGCTCAGCTCGCCTATGTGCACTGTGCGAGTTTACTTGAGGTATGCCGCGCTGAGAATTGATACCAACAACATGAGCAGACGACTCACAGATATTGCTTCCAGCTGGCGGAGGAGAACGCCCCTGCGCTGATGGATCTGTTCGGGTTCTTCTACCGCTCCTCCATGGGTCTGGGGAACCTGTTGGATCGCACGGAACTGTTCTCGGTGTCTCAGGATATCAAGGACCAACTGATCCTGGCTTTGGCCGATCTGGTCACTCTGGTCGTCGGCGTTGCCAGACATTTTCATCGGTCCCTGAACACCTCCGAGTCAGTCTCGATTGATATCTACAGCACCTTTCCCGGACCGATTGACAGCTTCAAGGCCCGCTGTGAGCATGTCTCGGAGCTGATGTGGAGACACCAACTAATCCGCGAGGGGATGAATGGGGATAAAGGTGAGCAGGATCCCCCCAGTCCTGTTCCAATTGACTCTTCTCGTGACTGATACGCTCGGACAATGCAGTCACCGAGATCAGAACCATCAAGGAATGGCTGCAGCCGGAAGATCCCGTGCTGATCAACGTGGCGGAGACCACGGCTCACTTTGCACAAGAGCGCGAGGAGTCAACCTGCCTGTGGATGAGCCCGTACTTGACACGCTTCCTCAAGAGCGATCAGAAAGTCCTGGCCGTGCATGGAAAGCCAGGATCCGGCAAGACCATCCTGGCCACCGTGATCCACGACCATCTCCAGCATTCCGTGGGAGGCACCGTCTACAAATCGATCTTCGTCCCTATCAGTTAAGTCTGGGTGCATCGAACCCGCAGCATCACAACTAACCACCACCACAGATAGCCGGATTCCCGCCAACACCACCCCCCGCGCAGTCGCCAAAATGGTCTTGTCGCAGCTGTTCGACAAGCGCATTGGTAATGTGCGCTTGTACCAGATTCTCTCCGACACCTTCACCCGCAGTCAGTCGACACTGGAGGAAGACGCCTACGATGACCTGCTCTGGGCGGCGGTGCGGAACGCCCTCAAGAGCAGCCTCCAAGGCGCCAAGGAACTCGTCCTGGTGGTGGATGGCATGGACGAAGCCAGTTGCGGCGAAGCCAGTCTCCGGAAGCGACTGACCGAAGCTGCTGTACCGGCAGACCGAGTCAAGTTGATTGTTCTCGGCTCCCAGCAGCAGTCCTCCACGGCCTTGCAGACCGCAGTGCATGTCAGCCCGGAGCTTGTGTTTGACGACATCACTGCTGTTGTACGAAAGATCCTGCACCCCAACCGTTCCTTTACATCCCAGTCGGAAGACGAGCAAGAAATCATGGTCACGCGCATTGCAGAGGCCGCCAGGGGCTCGTTCTTGTGGGCGAAGCTGGCCGCCAAACGCATCCGCGAGGAGGGCGCCTCCAACGCACAAGCGCTTTCCAAGGCCATCACCACGGTCGCCAACACTGGAAAGACCCTCACTGATCTGGTCTCGCATGCGATGCATGCAAAGGTCAGCGAGGATGCATTGAAGGTGCTCTCCTGGCTGTCTACGGCCGCGCGTCCTCTGACGCAGAAGGAATTGTCGGCGCTTGGCTCAATCCACCTGGACAGAGGCACAATCACCGATAAAGAACTCGACAGCCACCATCTCCTCAAGCCAGTTGCGTCCCTGGTTTTCATCCAAAGCAATCTGGTCTACCTGCGCCACGGGCAGATCCGTTCCGCCATTCTGGACGTGCTGGCCAAAGACAAATTGCTGCCAGCCGTCAAGAACCGGAACAGCGATCTCGCTCAACGATTACTCGTGTACACCAAGGAGGTGGTTACCAGTGACCATGAGCCATCGCTGGACCCCCTGGACGACTCTGCCAGCCAGGAGCTGCTGGTCAAATATCCGCTGCTCGACTTTGCCCTGCGCTACTGGATCACACATGTCAAGATCGCCTTCGGCTGTGCCACCGACCAGGAAATCGCCACCGCTGCGAAAGAGCTGCGCAGTAGTATTCCGACAACTCCAACAGTCCCACTGCTGGAGATGACTGTGTGGGACAACAAATCGACCCCGTCTCTGCGTCTTCTCCATGGCATCCAGACACGTGTGTGGCGACAGGCCCTGGGCCCTAACCACCCTACGACCTTGCAGACCGTCCTGTGCCAGGCTCTCTTCTACCGGCGGATCCACGAGATTCCCTCCGCCCATATCAGCAAGATCTTCTACGAGGCGGCGAAGATGAGCCAGACCGTGCTCTCCACGCGACACCTGATCACCATGCAGATGATCAAGTTCTATCTGGAAGTCACCGCCGACCAAGTCACCGACTCCAAGACGACGATCATGACGCAGCGCACGGAAATGCTGCAGCGTCTCATCGAATGCTACAAGATCCATTACGGGGCGTCGAGCAGCATGGTGACCTCGACCATGAGGCTGCTGTCCGAGCATTACACCTCGATGGGAGAAGAAACCAAGGCGAAAGAGATAACCACCTGGCTGCAGGAAGCCAGCACAGAAAGCGCGCCGCAAGCGACCGGCCCTCGACAGACAGACGACTCGCTCTTGGTGCATCTCCACGGGCGCAAGGATACGATGGAGACGCGGACGATCTTCTCGTTGGATGAGCTGGAACAGGATGACCTGGTCACCCGCGCATTCGACTTCAAGTCTCTGCAGGCCAAGGCTGAGAGGCTCGTGGCCGAGAAGGACATCAAGACGGCCGAGCGGACTTGGATCGAGCTGTGGCAGCAAACCAGCAAGGAATACCGACTGAATTCCTCCACTGAATGGGAGTTGCGGAACATGGACGCCGTGCTCGGCTACGCCAAGTTCCTCAAGTCTCAGCACCGGGAGAATGAAGCAGCATCGATCCTGTCCGGATTCTGGGAGGGCTATGGCCAAAGCACGTCGAGCTCGGAGGCGGTTGCTTCGAAATTCCTCGAAGTTGCCAAAGTCATGAAGTCGGTTGGACTCTCCGTGCTCGCTCTGAGCGTCTTCAAGCATTGCGCGCAAAGTACCCACGGTCATAGCGGCGTCCATCAGGAAGTCCAGCAACATATCAATACCACCTCCCGCGAGGTGATGAAGATGGCGACCTCGACAAGCTCCACGATCACCGAATCGAGTCTCAAGGAGATGGTGTTCAGCGCTTCGACTACTGACCAGGTCTCGATGACTGCGACCAATACGTTGCTGGAACTGTATCTGTCGCAGCATCGATGGCAGGACGCCACCAAGGCCATCAAGCAGGTCCTACGGACCATGTGGCCGGCATTTTTCGCCCCCTCGGCCGACGAGGCCGTGCTCCCCGCCAGCAATCTGGAGTCTTGTGTCGAGCTGGCGGAACGTCTAGCCAACTGCTATCGCTTTCGGCGGCGCATCGGGAAAGAGGAAGATGTTCGCCTGCGTTTGTATCACGCAGTGCGCCGCGGTCGACCGGCGGGAGACAAGTTGCTGGACCGCGTCACCACGGGGCTCCTCCGTCTGTACGAGCGCATGGTGCAAACTGAGAAGCTGATCACGATCCACCAGAACATTCTGAGCGACTGCAAGAAGAGATACGGACCCCAGCATCCAACCGTGGTCAAACAGCTTTGGAAACTGGCGGAGTTGACTCGTCCGCGTCCCATTGCCGTGGATTACTACCGACAGATAGTCCACATCCTCAACAAGGACACCGAGCAGTGCCATCCGGACGCCTTTGAGCCCTTGCTTATTGTTGTGACCGATTTGCTCAACCAAGCACGTTACGCCGAAGCTTTGCAGCCGTGTCGTGTACTGTTCGGCACTCTGCAGAAGCCTCAAATCAGTCCGAAGCTGCAGGAGCCGAGCTTCGCTCAGACCCTGTACGAACGCTATATTCACTGCTTGCGCATGGTGCAGAGCGACGTCGCGGTCATCCACGATGTGACAGCCCAGTACCGCAAGGCATGTATCAGCCTCTTCGGCACGAGTGCCTCTGTGACCATCCACGCCACCAAGACCCTGGCCAACATCTGCCAGGAGTCCAAGCGGTACGAGAGCGAAGCGATCACTCTGTACGAAGAGTTATTGCAGACTCGATCCAGCGCGGTCGAAATCGATTATGAAGATATTCGTGCCACACTCAATGCGATCTACGAGGAGCAGAACATGCTCGTGCATACATCCAAGACCGCGTCGATGAGCACCGAAGAAGTGAAGCGGGTGATCTCCATCCGCACCCAGCGTCTGGCCTCTCTACGCTCGACCCACGGATGGGCCCATGAAGAGTCGCTGGGACACTTATCAGAGATCGTGACGCTGTATACCAAGCAGGGAGATCTCCAGGCGGCTGCGACTCTGTTGCGCAATGCCACCGCCCAGGTTCTCGCCACGGAGTCGTCTTCCATCCAGCTGACGGCAGCCGCGAAGACCATCGCGGCCGGTTATATCACCGCGGGCCAGGTCGACCGTGCGCGAGAGCTGACCCACGAGCTGTACCGACAGATCGTGGCCAAAGACACCGCCAATGTCGGTGCAGTCGGATTCGACCTGACCGCCAGTCCCCGCCAGAGCCTCTCGTTCCTTGCCGAATTGGAGTACCGTCTGCGCCAACGCGAGGACGCCTCCCTCACCCTCAACGAGGTCTACTCGGCACTCACCACCGAGTACATGTACTTCGAGCAGTTCCGCACCGAGATCGGCTCGAAGAGCAGCAGCGTAATGACTGTGATGCCATCCGCAGCTCGTCTCCACGGCTTCCTGTGCGCCAAGGGCCGTCATGAAGACGCCGCACGGCTGGCCGAGCAGGTCACCAACTACTTCCTTGCCACTGAAGGGGCGACTACTCAGGCCACTGCGAGCCAGGCCCGGATCTTCATCGACACCCTGCTGGAGTACTTCCCCTCGCACACCTCCCCGCACTTCATCCGCTCCGTGGCGATTGCCAGCTACGACCGGGTGACGCAGCTGCTGGCGACGGCGGACTACCACTCGGCCTGCGGGCTCGCCCTGACGGCCTTCCAGTACATCCGGGCGCATCAGGGCTACGCATCCCCCTCGGTGCTCAAGACGGTCTTCAAGCTCGGGCTGGTCATTGCCGGCCGGGACGTCGAAGCGCGACCCGCCGCCGCCTCCCGGAAGGAGATGCTCGAGGTCTCGGCCAGCATCCTCAAGGAGACGCTCGACTACCTCAAGCAGCAGAAGGTCGACCTCACCCAGCTCGACCTCGTCCACCTGAACACCCTCATCTGCGTCCTGGACGAACAGCACGACTACGCGACCCTGGCCTGGATCCTCACTGCCCTCTGGAACCACCGTGACACGCACATCTCGACCGCGCCGCAGTACGCATACACCCTCGCGCTGGGCCGCATGCTGGTCATCACGCGCTACCTGACAGGCGACTCCCTCGCCGCCATCCGCCTGGCCGAAGATATCGTCTACAACTGCGCTCGCGTGCACGGTCCGCGCCACCCCAGCACCGTCGAGATGACCGTCCTCCTCTCGCAGATGTACACCAGCGTCGCCCAGGGCTACCAAACCCACCAGGACCGCCGCGAGCTCGCCTACCGATACTACAAGAAAGCGGCCTCGCTGCACGAGAACGCCCTGCGGGTCTTCATCGACCCGACCTCCGTCTCCGCCACGGAAATGGAAGCCAGCGCCGCCGCCTCGGGCCTCTCCGAGTCTGCGTCCGGCGCCTCCAGCCCCGGCGGGACGGTGGAGGACGAGGGCAAGCACGTGCGCCAGCATCTGCATCTGCTGAAGCTGGCGGTGGAGCGGCTGGGCGACTGGCCGAAGGAGTATGCGGAGTACGAGCGGCTGAATGCGGATCTGTTCCGGACGTTTGCCGCGGATCTGAAGGATGTGGAGGGGGTGGAGAAGTGGAATCTGAAGCGCTTTGGGTCGGGGAGGGCGGAGGCGAGCGATGATTTGATCTCGCCGGGGATCAATCAGGTGGTGGGGAGTCATGAGCGGTTGGCTATTGCTGTTTAGGCTGCTGGATCTACAAAAATTGTTGTGTAGTGTCAAGGATGGTAAATGCAGCTATTTCTCGATTTTTGTCCTTAGGGTATGATACCTACCAAACCAGCGGCTGTGGCATGATGGATACACCCAAAACACAGCCTAAAACACAGCACAAAACACAGCACAGTCTCCGAACCCCCCAATCCCCCCTTCAACGCTTAACTCCTCCTCCCTTCCAACATCCCCCTCAAAACATCAACCTCAGTATGATCCCTCGTATTGCGCATGCGATGACACCAAACCACCTCCCCTTTTCCCTGTGACCCCTCCGTCGCCTGGAACAAAAACTCCCCCCCATTCTGCCTCTGATCCCCACCCTTCCACCCCAACCCCCGAGTCATCTGCCTCAGATTCGCCCACACCGACTCCGCCACCACCCTTCCCATACTCCGTTGGATATACCCCGGTTTCTCCCCCATCGCCAGCGACAACCCCAACCCCAATTCCGCATACAACTTCCGTTCCGGATCCGCGTAGAGCGGGAACACGCACCCCGTTTCCGCGAGATACGTGTCTATCAACCCGGGATCCCCACAGCCGATAATCACTATCCCCGTGGGAGGGGTTAATCCCGCTAGATAGTCAGGAGTGAGGGTTTGTGAGAGGGTGCGGATGTATTCTTTACAGCTCTGCATTCGATTAGCATGGTCGCCCCTCAATGGCTGAGAGAAGTTACCCCGCAGAAGAAATGCCGGATGAATACGATGAGCGTCCGCGGGGCAGCATCGGGGCCAGTGTAGAGCTCTTGGAATTGGTGGTGCTGGTTGTTGTGGTCGTGGACGGGGTATGTGGAGAGTTTGGCTTGGAGGTCGGCGGAGGGTGGGGAGTCGGTGGTGGTGGTGGAGGTGGAGGTGGTGTCGGTGTCTGACGGATTTGCGGATGCGGCTTCTTGAGGTAATGAGTTATGGGATGGGGAGGTCATGGCATCTGTTTGCTGCTGCAGAGTAATGGATGGGGTGTAGATAGGATGAGGATGGGTGTGATGATGATGATGTCGAGGATGGTCACATGATTGTGCCCCTCGCTTGCATGCAACCCTGAATGGTGAGCCTTTGAGACTATGCGGTACATATCTGCAATTATTCAAGCGCTCTTGTTCATCCTCTGAGATCTACCAGGGGGCTGAGAGTATGCCGAGCGGAGATGTGTGAGATGGAACTTGATGAGCGGGTTCGTATTCCCCACTTCGTAGGCGAGTATAACATGTTTCCAGGATCATGGTTGGTTTCTCGTTGTCTTCTCGAATAGTATTAGAAGGTCTGCGGGGTGCAAAGGCATGAAGGGGCAGAGTCAACTGGTACATACTGATGCCCCTCGAACCAATTCCCACCACAAGGCCACCAAATGTCAGCCCTTATGCTGGGCTGCTGGATTTGACGTTATATAGTAGGTGGGGAGTTGGTGGGGACACGCCCCGTAGAACTGGCCAAACAAAAAGTTGGAGCAAAAACGACAACAGTCGGATTTGAACCGACGCCTCCGAAGAGAATAGATTTCTAGTCTATCGCCTTAGACCGCTCGGCCATATTGTCTAACTCTGAATTATGCTTGGATAACAAAAACACATGAGACAATTGCTTGCAGCTCATGCTGTCATGATCTTGCGAATTTCACATTGTAGTAAAAGCTGCATGCTTAGAATTCGAGAAAGCACATAGCATACTACTGTTGCTCGTCATTCTTATATGTATGTCTCCCTAAGAATCTCGACTTGGTTCAAGTCCCATTGCATTGCTCAAGTTTAGTGTTGATGAATGCCTTCTGTCAATGGCTGAAAAAAAATTGTATATCGCAGGGAAATCGTGATGTTGCAACCACCAATTCCACCAAAGATTATCAAGACACAAAGATGATCTTTGGATAGTGATATATTGGCTGTGACGATAGTAGGCTAGTCAGCTATCTGCTGGAGTCTCCTATCTCTTTTGGCAGAGATGGAAATATTCCATCGAAAATGATACAAAAGAAGCTATGACGGGAAACTACCAGATGAGCTTCTCCAGAAGATTCTTTGTTCTTGATGCGCAACATATGGAGGGAGAGACTGTCACACTGCTATAGTCGTTCGATAGTTCTCGCTAGAGCAAATGAAGCTTTGTCGGAAGTGTACGAAAGAAAGTGCAGAAAAGCTCCGTAAGCAACATCATCTAGATACTCCGACATAAAGAACCAAGCCGAGCGTTGAGCGTCAGGGCTTAATTGTCGAGGAGCTACAGAGGCAACTATTTATATCCCCCCAGACTAGTGCAAAAGCCTGATCATGACAGCCTCATACCCGTAAACCCCAGCAAAGTCACTGCAGCAAAATGTTATTCCGGCTACCCAATGAGCTACATCGGTATTATGCAGACCATCTAGATGCTCAGTCGCTAAGTCGTCTTAGTCGGACATGCAAATTCATGCGGACCAAGTTCCAGCATGAGATGGATAAGATCAAGAATGCCACGGAAAAGGCGCTAACGGTCCGCAAACAAAAGCGCATTCAAGTCTTCGAAGGGAATAGTATCCCCGGGGAGCTGATCCAGGAACATGACAGAGGGGAGATACCCCTCGATTGGCCTGGCACTAGCTGCCTGTTGAAATTTGAGCGATTGAAGCCGGCGCTGCAAAACGATGAGGTTGAGGAGCTGCGACAGTTCCTGGAGGCCAAGGGGAGCCCAAACCTCCGATTTAGAACAGGGACTCCTCTGCTTCACTACGCCATGCGCCTTGGGGGTGGGCACGATGCGAGGATGGTGCGTCTTCTGCTCGATTACGGAGCGCGGCCGAACGATCTGACTCCGGAGAATCTTACGGCGCTCGACTATGGGGCATACGAAGCCCCTCGGGCTGGGGACGAGGCGCGGATGAAACTGGTTCTGCTCCATGGGGGGGTCCTCGGGCACCCAGGCTCCTTGCGCAATCTGTACGCGGTGGGTCAGAATGGCTCGCAGCTCGTCCGGATGGCGCTGGTTAATGGCACCAATCTGAGACACACGGTTCAATCGTGGGGTCATCTCCTGGATGAAACCGACGAGGGAGATGACCTGTACACAACCGAACAGCTGTGCGAGCTGGTTCACCTCGCGCCGGATCTCCTGACTTGGGTCACTGCGACTGGCGAGACTGCACTGGACTATATCATGGGGTACAGGCCAGCAGTCGCTGTATACCTACAGCAGACAGGGCACCCAATGTACGTTGCACTGCGGCAGGAATGGATCGAGAAACGAGGGAGACAGATCTTTGAGCGCAAGCTTGCGGAGGTGAGCGAGTAATTCAAGCTGGTTGAACCCCAGATGAGCACGCAATGCCCATATACTCTGCAGCTCTGAGACATTGACACTGACTGCACATGCACATGCAAAGCATCAATGAGGATACCCACGATACTACACCCTCCCAGACAGAGCAGGGCAACTCACCCCCGCCATCCCACCGCTCCTCCCCCACGACATACTTTTATAAACTCAATAACGTCCAGCTGTAGCAAATAATTATCTGCCACCTCATCAGCATCCATTCTTCTCCGCAGGTACTTGTGTAGGCAGTCCTAACGTTCTAAGTGGGGGCTGAGAAAGGGTCCAATTGGTGAGAGGAGCAAAAAAGAAAAAGAATGACCAGACTGGGGCTCGATCCCAGGACCTTATCGGTGTTAACGATACGTGATAACCAACTACACCATCCGGCCAATTGATGAAAGAAGCTTGCTTATTTCTAATCATACTTCATTTGCAATATGTGGGCGTCGTCACAGGCAGATTGCGAGGAGACTTGTCGACGTAATAAGATACTTCAAGATGCAAAATCGCATTCTATAATAATTGCTATCTAGACGCTAACAATTGGACTACCAATGAAGGTCTGTTATCAGCGTGGTAACTAAGGCAGAACATAAACCTAGCAGAATGCGACCGAATTGAGTGTTGCATAAGTACTTAGGGCATTTTCCACCCAACATGGAATACATCGCAACGACGTCAACAAGCCGTCAATCCTAACTTCTCCAGACAACGGACCTCACACCACATTCCGCCAATCCAAGAGAGCTGCACCCATCGAATGCGATTGGACAAAAGTCAGTTACACACCGTTGCAGCTCAACGAAGAAATTTGTTGGCTTGTGCTGGAGTGACGGGCTCTAAACGTCATCACTTCCACCACCACTACACGACTTATCGCTCCGCTCCCACCCTCTCTACCTACATACATATCAACATCAACTCAGAACACCTTCTCAACTCTAGCAGCAATTATCCTTTGCAATCAATCGAGAAGCAGACCACCATGGCACTCGTTCTCCAAAGTGCAACCTTTCTGCACCAGTATATCGGTGCATTTCTCCACTCCGCGCCTGCGAAGAACCCCAATGCACTCAAGCTCGGCGTGCTGTCATCCGCCAACATCAATGCCGCAGCAGGTATATAGCATCTTTCGCCATTCCATCCCAATTTCTAGCTAAAAACTCCCAGTCATCCACCCCGTCGAAACCCACCCCGATGTGATCCTCTACAGCATCGCCTCCCGCGACGCCGCCACCGCCGCCAAAACCGCCAAGCAATACCACTTCACCAAGTCGCACGACTCCTATCAGGCGCTCCTCGACGATCCGGCCGTAGACATCGTCTACATCTCCACCCCGAACGGCCTGCACTACGAATGGGCCTCCAAGGCGATCCAAGCAGGGAAACACGTCCTCTGCGAGAAACCCTTCACATCGAATGCGGAGGAGGCCCGCGCCTTGATCGACCAGGCTACGGAGAAGGGAGTCACGATCGAGGAAGCTGTAAGTCTCCATCTACCTCTCATGGCCCATGGTCTCCTCGCTCACTCCCCTCATCGCTAGTTCCACTGGCAATTCCACCCCGCCGCGCACGCCTTCCGCCACATCCTCGAGTCCGGCGAGTACGGCCAGATCCTTCGCACGGAAGCGATCATGACCGCCAGCCCCGGTGTGCCCAAGGGAGACATCCGATGGCAGTATGATCTGGCAGGTTCGTCCCCTCCCTCCGCCTGTTTCTACCTATGACCATGATCCCTAACCCCCCCGGGGACAGGTGGCTCCGCAATGGACATGACGTATGCGCTCTCCTTCACGCGCTACGCCCTGCGCAGCCAACTTCCCAAGACGATCCACTCGGTGACGGCACGACGGTCAGCGCACGACCGGCGTGTCGACGAGGCGATGTACGCCTACCTGACATTCGAAGACGCCCAGGGCCGAGAGGTCCACAGCCGGATTTACACAGACATGGCGCGGAAGTGGGTGGGGGGCGTGGTGCCGCGGTTCTGGGAGCTGCCGTCGATCGAGGTGGAGACGGAGAAGGCGATAATCTTCTTCTACAACGCGATGATGCCGCACTTGTACCACTACATCGCGGTCACGGACAAGACGACGGGCCAGACGAAGTACCACCGCCAGTACCGGGGCGGGCCGCTGTGGGGAAATGTCACGACCAGCGATGGCAGTCGCGGCGGGCAGAAGGCGTGGAGCACGTATCGGTGGCAGCTGGAAGCCTTTGTGGATGCGGTGCGAGGGAAGACCCCTGCGTATTGGATCCCGGGGCAGGAGAGTATCATTCAGATGGATTGTATCGATCAGTTGTATGAGGCAGCTGGGTTGCCGGTGCGAGGGCAGGGGGAGAAGCAGTGAGGTGTTCTTGCAGAGTCACGAATCATGCCTTTTTCTGTACCGAGCTACCTAGCTATTTGATTTGATCTTCCCATAATTCAAGGATTGGAGTCCGAGGTTTCCGAGACACAATGACGTTGAGCTGATTTCACCAGGCAGACACAAACTTGTAGTCCTATATATGAGCCAACACCTCCCCCCTTTCCACCCCCCTAGCACCCTCCTGAGATAGAGATAAACAACCCCCCAACCTCCCCTCAGATATCACCCATCTCAGCATCAACCAACATGATCCCTAAGACCGCCTCACGCACCACCCTCGACCCCGAAGTCCAAGAGTTCCTGTCCTCCCACCCCACCCTACGCCTCTCCGGCCGCAATATCTTCGAAGAGCGACGCCACCATGTCGAAACGTTCAGTCTGCGCGCCATCCCCTCGGCCAAACAGCCGCCGACCCTGCACGTCGAACACACCGCGATAGACGGTCCCCACGGCACGATCCCCATCCGCATCCTCTACCCAACCCGCCCAGCTCCCACCGCCTCCGACACCCTCTCCCCCGCCCTTATCTACTTCCACGGCGGCGGGTACACTATCGGCAGCGCGGACGACTTCGAAGCCGGCTGCCGCCTCCTCGCCTCGCAAGCGGACCTCCAAGTCTACCTCGTAGAATACCGACTCGCGCCGGAATGGCGATACCCCACCCAACTCGACGAATACGACTGCGTCCTCGACTGGCTGCGCGGGGAGGGCGGACAGGCCCGGCACGTGGACCCAGCGCGAATCTTCGGAGGTGGGGACAGTGCAGGTGGGAACCTGACGGCGGCGATGGCGTTGCGGCGGATGGACCGCCAGCAACGGAATCTGGAGGGGTTGTTGTTGCTGTACCCGGAGGCGCGATTGCCGTTTGATACCCCCGCGGCGGGGGAGAATAATTCGGGGTTATATTTGGAGTGTGAGTTTCATCATCCTTGGGAAGACGATCATAGAGGGATAATAGGCTGACGAGGCAGGGCAGGTAACGGGATCTTCAACTTCGCGGCCAACTATCTCCCGGATGGCGTGGCGCCGGGAGATCGGTATGTCTCGCCGGGGATGCAATCGGTTGCCTCGTTGAAGGGGCTGCCGCCGACGAGGGTGTATACCTGTGGCTTCGATCCGCTGCGGGATGTCGGGGTGGAATTTGCGTCGAAGTTGGAAGAGGCGGGCAATGAGGTGGCTTGGAGGCATTATGAGACCTTGTGTCATGGGTTTCTGCAGATGGCGCCGTGGAGCGAGGGGGCGATGCAGGCGTTGAAGGCAGTGGCGCGGGATGTGAGGGAGTTGGCGGAGGTGGGGAGTGGAGGAGTGGGAGGGGGATGAGGTAGAAAGAAAGAATTCTGATTCATAGACACTAGAAGCCATTGACCTGGCTTCATAATGAATGGACAGTGAGAACTTGCGCCTCGTTTTCAGGGTTACGACCATCCACCCACATATTTCAGTCTTGGGGCAGGAGTAGAACCTAACACCTTCTGGTCTGCTGCAATTGGAAATCGAACAAATGACGGACATCGATGTTGTTCGTAAGTTTTAGCAAGATATACATAATCATCTGACAACTAGAACTGCATAGATTACGAGAACGAAAGGGTTGATTCGCGTCCTTGTCGGGGTCATAGCATCTCCATACCTACAACAACATCCCCAGTTCTATCATCCTACGGAAATAACGTACTGCACCCCAAACAGCAGGCAATCTTACACCTTGTCAACCGCCCGTCCCAGACTCATCCCCACCTCGACATCAGTGGTAATGGCATGCTTGCTCGCCCGCAGCAGATCCGCGTCGAAGACGATCCTCCCCGGCTGAAAGGCAACGATGATCGACGACCCTCCGAACTGGAAATGGCCCAGCTCGTCCCCCTTTTGAACCCGGGCACCGGGCTGCTGGAACCGCTCGTGGAATCTAGACCATAGTTAGTATCAGATACAGCACATAGAAGAGAAAAAGACATACTGAACTGTCCCAACCTGCGCCGCCCCAATCGCCACGAACAAAACCGCCCCAAACTCCTCACTCTCCACAACCACATAATCCCTCGCGTTGCGCGTCAGGATATCCACCCCACTCCGCAGGGCAATCGGATCCACCTCGTAGTAATCCCCCGGCATACTGCGGAACAGCCGCACCGTGCCCGTCACCGGGCTATGAAAGCGATGGTAGTCCTGGGGGGACAAGCGGAAGCTCGCGACGGGGCTGCCATCGAATTCGCGTCCGAGCTGGCGATCCATGACGAGGTTGGTGATGGAGAAATCCACCCCTTTGATCCAGAGGCGCTTGCTCTCGGCGACGGACTCGTAGGTGACGACGCGGCTGTCCGCGACCACCACCGCCGCCCGGGGGTTGTCGGGCTCGAAGAGGGGCCGGGCGGCGGGGGTGTGAGCGCGCACGAAGAAGTCCTCAAAGTTGGCGTACTGGGTGATGTCGGAGGGGGTGAATTGGGTCATATCGATGTGGTAGAAGTCGATGAAGGCGGCGATTCGCTTACGGGAGGTGGGGGTGGCTTCGTCTCGGCCTGGGGGGCGGGGTCAGTCTCTTCCTCGTCGCGATCCGCGATGAGGGGGGGATGGGAGGTCACCTTCTTTCACTGCCTCACGATGCATATACAAGCGCATGAGATGGGTCGTGTCCAGCCATTCGGTCAGCGGGTTGAACAGGAGGAGGAGTTTCACTTTCTTCCAGAGGGGCTGTTGCTCGCGGATGAGCTGACCGGTCTGGGGCTCTGTTAGTGTCTGCTTGCCTGCAGCCTCCAGCTTGCCGCATGACGCTGCTCGGGCGAGGGTGGAGACTGACCTTGCGATCGATGGTGAGCCATCCCACTTGGCGGTTTTGAATCTGGGGGCATTAGTGGCGGTGGTCAGAGCGCGGAGGCAGTGGAGTAGTACCATTTTGACCCGGGCCAGCAGGTCGTCTGCTATCTGATGGAGGAAGTCGAGCAATCCCATCGTGTTGGTGTTGCGGATGTGATGGTTGATGGGGGAGAGTTGTGTGAAAGTAAGTGTATAGGAAGTATAGGAAGTATAGGAAGTAGACGAAGTAGAGATGGAGGGGAGTTGATCTCCGCATGCGGGGATGATGTAAGGATGATGAGTGCTTCGTGTTACTTTTTAGCTGCAATAAATGACTACTGATGGAGAGGATTCATTATCGAATAAGTGATATTCCACTTAACAATAATTGTATAGGTAAGGTAATCAATAATATAGGTGAATTACTCAAGGGGTCCTTCTGCCACCCCCGCCTCCAAGACGGCAAATTCATCCGCCTCGGAATCCAGCCGGACTCTGGCCCCAAATGGCAACGTCAAGAAGGGACTGGTATGGCCCACATCGACATTCATCAACACCGGCAGTTCATCCTTCCTGCCCACCACCGTCTCCAACACTTCGACAATCACCCCCGCCAGTTCATCCTGCATCCGCGCATCATACTTGAACCCCCTCCCCACCACCAACCCACTAATCTCGCCCAACACCCCCGATAAGGCCAGATCCACCAAATTCCCCCGGAATCGACTCAATGGATACGGCGTGCCGATCCTATCCCCTCCCATCGCCGACTCCAGCAACAAAATATGCCCCGTCCACGAGGTGGGCGCAAACCCCGTTCCCTGCAACCGCTCCACCAGATGCACGGTACCCCCATACAGCTTCCCCTCCGCCCGCCCCGGCTTCACCCACCGCCACGGCGGCGACGGCCCCGTCGCCCGCTCGAGCATTGAGTGATCCCTCAGATACTGAAAATCATTATGATCCACTGAACACCGCTCCGAGCGCGGCAGCGCGCCCACCACCCCGCCGCTCCCCGTCAACACACGCAGGAAGTGCTCCACAGTAAACGCCAGCGGCCCTCCGACATCACAAAAGTCCGTCAGCAGGCTGGGCCCGTAGAAGGTGCGCAGGCCGGCGCGCGACTCGAGCGCGTAGTGCAGGAAGGTGGTGTCGCTATAGCCCAGAAAGATCTTGGGGTGGGCGCGAATCAACTCGTAGTCGAGAAACGGTAACAGTTCGTTGGCGTGTTGGCCGCCCAGCGTGCAGAGGATGGCGCGGATCGAGTTATCCGCAAAGGCGGCGTGCAGTTCCTCGGTGCGGATGCGGATGGACTCGGCCATGGTGATGGGTTTCGGAAAGGGGGTGTAGATCGTGCAGACGCGAAAGCCGAGGGATTCGAGGAAGGATTGCCCACGCTGGAGGGGGGTGGGGAGGTCGTCGTTCAAGCGTGAAGAAGGGGAGATTAGGGCTATCAGATCGCCTGGGCGGAGGGGCGGGGGGAGGATGGGCGGACGGGGTGTCATGCTGTGGTCTGGATAGGAGTCGAATAGAATGGGATAGCTGGGTGTCTGAGATTGAGAATAGACAAATAAAACAGAAGGCTCTGGGACCCCTTTTATACTAGTTACCTCTCGAGTGCCTTTTATCAACTTTCCATTCATCAACCTGTCATACTACTAACTACCTTATGGTGGTGAGATTGTCTTGTTTGCAAGCAGTAACTACAGTATGCGGGGGATGATCCTGATTCGATCGGGGCTCCAATGCGGGGTGTTTGCATCTTTGCTGCTGTTTGTTCCTGTTTGTTTCTTGTGTCCGTCTGTCGTCATCAGTTTGATCTGTTTGCAAACTGTTTACTGCTTCGATGCTTCGATGCTTCGTGGTTGAAATCCTCCTCATTTTTCTGAATGCAGATCAAAGTTCTATTCGAGTCGGTGACGAGGATATCAAAGGATCAAAGGGAGATGCTGTGGCGGTTTGAAGCAAGATCCTCAGGATGATCCAACTGCTGATACACTCTGGCTCAATGCAGATGCGCGAACAGGTTATCACATTAAAGATTAAGTCTAATCGTCTCCGATGGAACCACGCCACCTCTCTACACCTCTCTACACCTCTCTCAGCTGCTCAAGAACAGCAAATCTGCACCACAGTCAGCACGGATCATCAACCCGAAAGACTACACTCACTGTACTGACTCTCCGACGCCCAGCCATCCACCTCCTCTAGTCCGGCCCGCTCACAGAGCGTCTTGCGATCGTCCGCATCCCATTTGTGGCTTTGTACTGCCCGGATGCGCATTCCCGCTGGCACTTCTCTTCCAGCAAGCGTGGTATCACCGGTCGCAAGGTAATACTGATCATGACTGCCGTTCTCCGCGTTCCATCGACCCACCACATCCCATCGATCGAGCGCGAACACCGCCTGCGCGAGAACCTCATTTGCCCGCTCCAGACCATGCTTGATGAACCGCCGGTTAACACCTTCTGGATCATTATACGCCGCCAGCACCCGGTCCCCGTCCTTGCACCCGTCCAACCCCAGGAGGAAAGACGGACGATTCTCCCCATCCGCGTCACCATGCACGAAGCCGGCCAGGAACGCCGCTGCATCCGCCCGCTGAAAGCTCCCCAGTGTAGAGCCCAGGGAGAGAATAGTCTGCGGGCGCGAGCGGATGTCCGGCTGCTGCAGCCACTCGCGGCCATCGTCGTAGGTGCCCAGCAGGCCGAAGCAGCGCACATGGCGGAAGACTCCCGGCGGGACCATGCTCAGCGTCCGCTGCAGCTCCGCGAAGGAGACGTCCAGGGCAAAATAGTCGACCTCGTGACCCATCTCGTCCAAGGCCTCGAGCAGAATCTTCACCTTGCGGAGGTTGCTGGCCAGTGTTAAGTTAGTGTCCCTATCCCGTAGACCGAGGCCGGGGCTACGCACCCACTGCCCAATTCGACCACCGTGCTTCCTGACGGGATATACTGCGCGATTTGGTATTTGTACTTCTCCAGAAGCCCAATCTCTTCGCTTGTCAGATAGTAGTGCGGGGAGAAGGTGACGTCTTCGAAGTATCGCAGCCCCTGTTCATCCCAGAGGAGCAAATCGGGCATGGCTGCCTTGCCCTGGCATGCCGCCTGGACGGTCTCCTGCAGCGACTCCCGAAGCTGGGACTCATTCTTGTCCGTGCGGATGTCGATGATGTTGCTTGAGGCTTGAGGGCCGACAGAGGGGGTCGGAAGGTGCGGTCTGCTTTTCAGCTGCGGCTGGACGATGTTCTCGAACATCGTGGCGGGCAATGGATGGAAGTGGGTTATGTGGACTTCAAACTGAGGTAACAGCGAGTATATAACAGCTCGTGCGGATGACGTGAACATGCAGTGGTTGGTCATCTCGTGGCTGATCTCATTCTGACCGGGAACCCCCCCGGCCATGCTGATCCCCCCCGGCTACGGGTTCCGGGGCTGGTCATTGGCTCGGGGGAGGGGATCTAGATCGATGATTAATGCCTTGATCCAAGGTATTGGAACAAACTAAAGCTGACATGGATACGGTGCGATGATGCGATGCTATGTTATGCTAGTATGCTATGCTACCCAATCAATGCACCTGCTGGTACTGTAGGAATCACCCTCCCTGGCTCACCTTGAGCCCTTCAAAGAAGACAGCCACACAGCTCGCATTATCACTGCCCGGCAAAGAGGTTGACCCCTCGGTGATGTTCTCTGCTGCACGCTGGGCGTCAAAGCCCGACTGCTGCAACTCGCAGATGCGGTTGAGGATTGTCGCGTCATCCAACACATTGGTCACGCCATCCGACAGCAGAGCCAGCACATATCGGCTGTGATCGCGGAGTTCGACGCGGTTCAGGGCAGGCTCGCTGGAGATGAAGTCCCCTAGCGGGCTCTCATCGCCGGGATTCTCCCCCTCGTAGCTGCTCCTCTTGCCCCGCTCCGTCATGTTGTTGAGGGGGGTTTTGTATTGCAGATCCCCCAAGGCGCGCGACATGTTCAGCGCTCCTGTTCGACCGTTAGCACTCATTTGTGTTCAATTATATATCATGTTGGACAACCACCACCAAACCACCAACACTCACCGATTCTCGCCGTCCCACTGTCTGTATTCACACTCCCGCCGGCCAACTCCACCCGATGTCGCTCCCCCGCATTCTCCGGCTTATGCGTCGTCGACAACCGCGTCTGTCCGCACTGGCATTAAACCAACTCCAATTCCAGCACCATTAAAATCAGGGGGAAACTTACCACCTCCACCCCCTTCCCCCCTTCTCCCACCTTCACCTCCCCCAACACCACATCCGAATCGCCCACATTCCCGACCACCAGCACCCCGCGCTTGAGGTTCAAGATCACGAGGGCCATCGTCGTCCCCGCCTGCGCATGCTTATCCTCTCCCGCCCAGAACTCATGCAGCAGCTGCTCCTCCTCCTTGTGAATCGCCTCAGCGATCGCCTCCTCGTACTCGCCTTTGGCGAGTGCATGGCTTTCTTTCAGGTATCTGGGGATGTTGTCGCGGGCGTGTTTGGCGACCTTGCTTGATCCACTTCTCTTTTCTCAGCTTACTCTCATGGGGGGGAGGGAGATGTGATGTGACGTACTGTCCGTCGTAAACGGCGAAGAGCGCGAGCTGGTCGGTTTGATTCCAGAATGCCTCGGGAGGGAGGATGGTGTATTGGTCTTGTTGGGAGGGGCGGGAGCCTTGCGCCTGTCGCATGGAAATGCCACTGAATTAGGGTTTACTTATCCTCTTGCGGGGGGACGGGAGGATCGTACACTGCTGCCACCTGCGTCTTTGAGGATGATGGCTTGAGGATCCATTGCGTCGGCCATTGCGGGGGATATTTAGTGTATCACTGTATAAGTTTGTACTAGTAGTGTATACTCGGTAGTTTTGCGGATTGGTTTTGTGTGTGTGTGGCTACCTACAGCAGTCTATGAAAACATGGGGATCAGACTGTCAGTACCTGTCCAGAGTTTTTATTCAAGATTTCTAATTTCTAGGCTACGCGATCGACGCATGGTCTGTATTCCTGATTTTAACACACGAATCATCAAGACGCAAACTTGACATGGGGTCACGTATGGCGTGGTTATGCAGACAAGAGGGGAGGGCGATCCGCGATTCAACTCGGGGAGGGGAAGGAATCGGAGCTTGTGCCGTCATCGCACCGTCACCTCCCCACAGCCCTAATTCCATCCATCTCCTGCCCACGCAATGCTGAAGTAACCATACCACCATATTACTCTGTGGTTCAGACAGAAATGCTTACTATCTTTCTTTACCAAATAATTGTACATCGCATGCAAAATACATAACTACTATCCCTACTGGTGGCAGCACACATCACCATAGATACTCTACACTCAACATACTGTAAATCATCAATAAAATTCCATTCAATCCTCATCATCTATCAAACACCCAATCATCCATCTCTAAGATCCCTGCCGATCCTCCACCCCCAATGGCCGCTCCCCCGCCTTCTCAACATTCCTGCGCTTCGTCTCCGTCGACTCCCCAGGATGATTCTTGATCTGCGCATCCGCGGGAGTCTGCTCCTCCCCCTCGTGAGCCTCACTCGTCGGCCCGGACTGTGACGAGATAGGCGACTGCACAGACCGCGTGTCAGCCGTATCGGCGTGACGGGCCTCCTTGCCGCGCGAGATGTTGATCGATTGGGACTCCGGGCTGCTGGAGCGCGGGTTGGCGACGTTGGAGGATTGGCCGGGGGAGGCTTCGTTGCTTGCGAAGCGGATTGGTGTCACTGTTGCCGTTCGTGCTGCTGTGGTTGGGGGTTAGTGGGGTTTCTGGGTGTCGGTTGGCTTGGTGTAGACGTACCTATGCCCCGCGCGGTGAGGCGCGGTTGGTTGAGGGCGAGGCGGCGGAGGGTGAGTGTTGTGAGGGACATTTTGGATGTAGATTTGCTAGTTGTATATTAGTTTTTTGGAGGGTTGGTTGTAGGTTTGAGTGGGGTGGAATCTCAATGTATCATGAAAGGGCTCGGTAGGGGTATAAGTATAGTATACGAGTAGAGGCGAAGGCGTTGACATGAGGATGACTTCATGGGGTTCTGCCGGGGGCTGCTTGTGATTCGCCGACACGATTGTTGCTATGGCTGGACCGGCACACTGGCTGGTATATGCGAAGGATAAATAAAACTTGGAAGGGATAGAGCTATTCTGTTTCTCCGTCTATTTATTCCGCCGGTCATGTCATACGCAATACCCAGCTGCTTCTTTGCTAGCTTTGTCGCGGTGTTGCTTGGTCGAGGGACTAACCACGCCTTCTACAGCCCTTCCTACTTCTTATTGTACTTTCTTAAATGGTACTCGGTCGCACTACGCATCATCCAGAATTTCCTGCTTCTGCTTATAGCTATGAGCTACTAAGAGCTCTCGTCTTGCCCGCATAGACGACACAGCTACCTCTAGAATATACTGATACGGATCATGAACCCCGACACCACACACACAGCTCAAAAGCACACCCAGAGCATCAAGCGACCCTGACGCAAACCATAAATTCAATAACTCAAGATGTAGTTCTCAAATTATAGTATAACCATTGCGCAATACCTCGTACAGCCCACCATGTCCACGAAAGCCGGATCTGCCTGCCACGAGTCTTGTTTTCTTTAAGAAGCAATATACGCAAAATTGTGCAATTCATTCATCAACGGCAAGATGGCCGAGTTGGTCTAAGGCGTCAGGTTAAGGTCACCTTAACACCCAGCTTCACAGCTTCCTGATCATCGTAAGATGGCGTGGGTTCGAATCCCACTCTTGTCATATCTTTTTGCGCAGCCTCCGTTGCTGGGCTTGGCATTGTTCCCATTGTCCTTGTTTCTTGCGCATATCCCCTTCTCTGTTGAAATGCACTAGTTGGTACTATCATTGCCTGTGTCTGACCTGGTCTGGGGCCCATGCTATACTGAATACTACTATGCCACCAGATTTTGTGGGTGACAGGCCTCATTTCCGCGAGCAGCACAGCTGTATATTCCGGATACATCCTACGGGTAGGAAGCTATCCGAACGCCTACATCTCCGTAAACAGCAGAGACCATGCACATAACAGTTGATCATAATTCATTCAGATTATTAACATATAGCATACACAGATCCAAACCGAACTCCTACAACGCTTCCGCCCCAGGCAATCTCGATCAACCGCCTAAAACGCCACCGTCGAGGCCAGCCCATCCAACTCGCGTTGGTAGTTCCGGTGCTGGCTGACCTGGTAGAAGAACTTGCCAACAAAGTCCTTCGCGTCCTTGAGGATCTTGATCGTCTCACTAATGCTCTCGGGCTTCTGGGGACTACCCGCCGTGACGACACCGTACCACTCCACGGGGTCGGGCTTGTCGGCGGTGGCGACCTCCACGTCGAGCACGCTGCCGATGACCTCCTTGATCAGCTGGGCGGCCTCGCCCGTACCGGCCAGGGCCTTGAGATGCCCGAAGGTCTCGGCGATCCAGTACTTGATCTGGCCGTTCTTGCGCAGGGTCTCGACGTGGGGCCCGCCCGGGATGAAGGTGGCATCGAACATGGTGGACCGCATCCCATCGTAGTAGTGGTCGGCCACAATGCCCTTGGAGGTCTCCTTGGACTCGCCATCGGCAAAGATCGGGGAGCGCTTGGTGCCGATGACGAAGGGGAGGGCGCTGGCGGCCTTGACGGCGGTCTGCACGCCCTTGAAGGCGACGGGGTCGTAGCCGTCGCCGATCAGGATGGCGATGCGGCGGCTGGCGATGGTGGGCTCCTTGGGCGGGAATTCGGTCTGCGAGAGGCGGATGGTGCGCTTGCCGTGGTTAGGGCGCAGCGCCTTCTCGGGGATCGGGGCGCCAACGAGCTCGGCGACCTGCTGAGCCAGCCCCAGGTCGATCTCGGCCAGGCGCGTGCCGGCCAGGCGGTCGTAGACGACGGGGTCGTCGCAGTGGTCGAGCTCGAAGCTGAACGCCTTCATCATGTGCAGCTTCTCGTGCTCGCTCATCGAGTTGTAGAAGAGCTGGGCCTGGTTGTGGTGCTCGCGGAACTTTGGGCTCAGGCCGCGGCGCTTGCGGCCCGTGACCGGCGCGGGATACGATTCGAACCCTTGCCCGTGATGGGGGGCGGCGCCGTCGGGCTTGCCCGCCTCAAATCGGTTGGGCCAGTAGTTGACGGTGCCCTTGGTGATACGGTGCTTCATGGCGCCGTCGCGGTTGTGATTGAGCACCGGACACACAGGCCGGTTGATCGGGAGCTCCTCCCAGTTGATGCCGAGGCGGCTGATCTGCGTGTCGAAGTAGGAGAAATTGCGGCCCTGCAGGAGCGGGTCATCGGAGAAGTCGATGCCGGGCACAATGTGGCTGGTGCAGAAGGCGACTTGTTCGGTCTGTGGGAAGAATTCGTCGATGTTGCGGTTGAGCTCGAGGACCCCGATGGTGCGGGGCGGGACGAGGTCTTCGGGCCAGATCTTGGTGGCGTCGAGAATGTCGAATTCGAAGTCGTCCTGCTTCTCCTCGGGAATGGTCTGGATCTGCAGGTCCCACTTGGGGTAGGCCCCGTTGTCGATGGCTTCCATCAGATCCTTGCGGTGGAAGTCCGGGTCCTGGCCAGCCAGCTTGAGGGCTTCGTCCCAGACGAACGAGTGAACCCCCAAATGTGGTGTCCAGATGAATTTGACGAAGTGACGCTTGCCCTCCTTGTTGATGAGGGAGTAGGTGTTCACTCCGAAGCCCTGCATCATTCGGTACGACCTGGGGATTGCTCGATCGGACATGGCCCACATGAACATGTGGGTGGCTTCGGGGTGGAGGTAACAGAAGTCCCAGAAGTTGTTGTGTGCGGTTTGCGCCTGGGGTACTTCGTTGTGGGGTTCGGGTTTGACCGCGTGCACTGCGCCCGTTAGTGATGGGTTACTGGAGACCCGGCCGAAGCAGCAACATACCGAAATCAGGGAACTTGATGGACTCTTGAATGAAAAAGACGGGGATGTTGTTGCCGACGATATCCCAGTTGCCCTCATCAGTGTAGAACTTGACGGCGAATCCCCGGACATCACGGACAGTATCGGCGCTGCCTCTGCTGCCCTGGACGGTGGAGAAGCGGACGAAGACCGGGGTGTTGCGGGAGGTGTCATTCAGGATGTTCGCATAGGAAACATCTTCGCAGCTCTCAAGGAGCTTGAAGTTTCCAAAGGCGCCAGTGCCACGAGCATGGACCACCCGTTCGGGGATGCGCTCATGGTCGAACCGGTGAATCTAAGCGTGATGTGTCAGCAAGCACGTTTGTTTGTCTTCCAATGCTCAGGCAGGGGAAGCTACCTTCTCCCGAGCAATCTGGTCTTCAAGCAAAGAGGGACCAGTGCGGTCACCGTCCACTGCCTTTAGCCAATTGTCAGTGTTGCTGATGGGCACCCCGTGATCGGTGGTCTGGCGTTGCTCGGTGGTGACGTCGACGGTGTCGCGCTCCAGGTCCACGGCCTTCTTGTTCTTGTTGGAAGCGCTCTTGACGGCCTCCTGGGCACGCTCAAGGCCTCCTGCGACGATGCTGGCCATGGTGAATGTGAGAGGATGTGGGAAGATTGGATGCAAGGAAGCAGATGTGAGAGAGAGAGAGTCAATTGCAGCAGCGCGGGGAATTGACGACAATTAAAGCAGCGGACGATAGCACCAGGCCGCGGGTCGGCATGTATTCGTCATGGATACCAGTGGGTAATTGAGAGATTGTGGTTGGTGAGATCTTGTTCTTTCACGGGCTGCATTTGGATGTGCGGGGGAGCATCTGTTGTAACCATGACGTTTTGAGAAGATGAGGAGCGGGAGACCAGGAGACGTCACTCTGACAAACCCACTTTAAACCCACCTGACTATCCGACACACTCGTCTTTCATTGTAGGCCAGCATCGTTTGGTCAAGCACCTAAACAGGGTTGGGACACTTGTTCATTACACCATCAGGTTCTCTTTATGTTCAATAAATACAGCAAGACCCATTGGTGGGCTGGTGTCCCTATGAGATGTCGATCATCGCAGCACATGGAGCTCCATCCAACAGGCCTGGTGGTTAGATAAGCGGCAATGCGCAATTCTGTACGCTGGCTGGACTCAATTTGCCTTGGTCAACCATGAGTAGAGTTGGCACTAGCCCAGTCCCTCAACTGGTAACTATGCAAATCATGAGGCCCACCTTTCCATGAGTCGTTGAACGCGTGGGTTTAGGCATTGCAAGACCCCCATCCCCCATCCTGGCATTGGTAAGAACAGAGTTCTAGACCCGAACTGGTATTGACTGGCTGAGTTGCGACCGTGTTATCAACGGCAGGGCTGGTCAATAATCACAGCATGACTCGCAGGAGAACAGCAATGACTTGCCCATTCCTCCATGGAAGGAAAGACCTGGAGCGTTGACGGCTGAGGCTACTATCTATGTGTGTAATCCGTGGAGAGGGAGGATGCGGGTACTGTACATAATTCGGCACTTCACTGCTCCACCGGCAGGCCATCAGCCGTAAACCCCCCGCCATTTCGCCGGTCATACCTACTCAGACCATTAGACCAACGAAATTACGCAACTCATCTCCCAATTCACTCACTGCTGCACAACACTCCAAAACCATGCGCGAGAAAATCCAACAGCTCGACATCGAAGGCCGACACGGCCACGATGCTATCTTTGAGGCCTCGTATCTGAACGACATCCCCACTGCCTTGGCCGAGTGGAATGCATCGCGCGTCCTTCTCGTCGTCAGCACCAGCCTCGACACGAAGTCCTCGGTCATCCACGCCCTCGAGCAGCACCTTTCAAATTACCAGGTCTACAAGAAAGTCGGAGTGGGCAGTCACTCCCCGTACAGTGACATCATTGACATCGCACACAGAGTCCAGGAAAATGACATCCAAGCCGTGGTATCCATTGGCTCCGGATCTTATTCCGACGCATGCAAGATCGCCGTGATGTTGAGTGCTACGCTCCCCGCGGGATTCGGGGCGGACGACATGGAAGCCCTGGTGGACCAGGAGCGAGGCCTGGCTGGACCGGACACCGTCAGAGCGCCCGTGGCCAAGTTGATCTGTGTGCCAACAAGCCTCAGTGCGGGTGAGTGGAATGCCTACGCGAGCGGGACAAACGCGCAAGGAAAGAAGCAGCATTTTATGCATCCGAAGGGCGCCCCGTCATTGATCCTGATGGATCCCACGGTCGCACGAACCACCCCGTCGCATCTGTGGCTGGCGTCGGGCATGCGTGCCGTCGACCACTTCGTGGAGAGCCTGTGCAGCGGAAAGTGTCATGAAGAGGCTGAGGCGCATATTAAAAAGGGGCTACCGCTTTTGGTGCGAGGATTGAAGGAGTACCGCGACGGACAGGAGGACGGCAAGGAGGACGAGCTGCTCAAAGGCATCGCAGAGAGTCAGCGTGGGTCGAGGGATGCTTTGATCCCTTTCATCAAATGGAAGATCCCCATGGGGGCGAGTCATGCGATTGGTCATCAGCTGGTGAGTATAATTGCACCGTGTTGGAAAATAACTAGCTGATTAAGGGATGTCAACCCAGGGAAGCGTTGCAGGTGTTCAGCATGGTGAGTTATGCCTTCTCCCTTGTGCCATATGCGTGTAGCTTCGCAGACTGACCATGGTCGACAGGGGTGACGGTAAGCCGACCGCAGTTGTTCAATCCCTTGCTGGCGGTCGCATCTTAACTGTTGTCCAGAGCTGCATCCTGCTGCCCCCAACGCTACAATTCACAGTCGATAAGACCAAAAGGGCGCAGCAGGCGATCCTTCAGATCTTCAACGAGGTGCTTGGGATGCAAGAGACAGAGGCCGCTGATGTCGTCCATCGATTCGTCAAGCTGCTCGGTCTGCCATCGCGGCTCTCGGAAGTCAACGTCACGCAGGAGGAACAGTTGCACAAGATCGCTGAACTGACGCTAACTGACGCTCTAGCGCACAATAAGGCGCTACCCGACAAGGAGGGGATCCTTCAGATCCTGGACATGGCTCGATGAAAGTGAGACCCGTGTGGTTAGTGTAGGTAGTTATTAAGAGGAGGGGGGAAGATGCCGCGAATTCTCGCGAATCCGATGTTGACGCGTCGCCATTCCTGATTTGGGTTAGCCTGACAAGCCACCCAGCCATGACATCATAGATTCTAGAGTCGGGCGATGCAAGTCATATATAAATCTGCATCAGAGTTGATGCGCTCGTGCTAGTCGATTAATCTCCCGTATTGATTCCATCAAGCAACCACGAGCTGCCTCCTACATAGAACCAACTACTTCTCTTTCTCATTGCCGCACATCCGAATCAAGTCTTTCCCAAAGTATCAGTTTTCGCGAACCGCCACCCGACCCAAACAACAAAATGCCCTCCTCCCAAGATTCCGGGGTGACCGGCGCCGCTAAGTTTGTCACCTCCACTCTCGGAAACACGGTCGGTGGAGTTTCCCGCACCGTGGGCGGCGTCACCGGAGCAGCAGGCCGAGGCATCGGAGACACCATCACTGGCGCAACTGGCAGTGCGGGCAAGCCCATCGGGGATGCCCTGGGCAATATCGGCAGTGGGGTGGAAGATGGAGCGCGCAAGGTTGCGCAGGGTGTTGAGGATGCTGGACAGTGGAAGTCCCGAGGCTGGTAGGGGATATAAGCTGCGATGGATGACAGGATTCACAATTTCGGGAGACTTGGGAGCACTGCATGAAATGATGTTTGGTGATTTATCTACTTTCTCTGTATGATGTAATGAAACGTGACATGAAGCAACCACCTATAATTGGTCACTCGGCCCTTCACCACTCTTATCTCCTTCTAGACACGGACGGGGACTGTAGATATTCTCATGCAGACTGTATAATACTAGTACTGATATATATCATGCACATGGACTGTATTAGAGCGAAGATGTACATACGCCACCTTGACGGTCAACTGCCTCAGCTGGGGTGATCGATGTGTACTCAATTGATAGCGACGAATAGCCTGGTGTGTTATGACAACTACCTAGGTAGATATTGGGAACATTCTGTTATTCAGAAGGGCAGACCGGACAAATATCGCCTCTACACCGACCAGTAACAGTGGAACTGTGGACAATGGGGGTTCTACCTAATGTGGCCGGTGTGGCGTTAATACTCAGAGAGCAACATACAGGCTGGAATATATACTGTCATGTGTATCTCATCAAGCGTGGTTTATCAAAGCGCTTTGGTGGGATCAAGAGTATAGTGCTCAAAGGTATAGTGCTGCGTTCAGTTCTGATCACCAATCGCTAAGACGGCGAGACTGATGCCGATAGATTATACTTTGCGATTATGATTTTGAAGCCAAGTCCAGCAGCCAAGACATTCACGACGAGAAGAATGACGTCGGGTGGATCCTCCACCAACAAAAGGATACTAGGTAGATACTCTGCAGATGCATTGACTAAGGGATGCAAGTCCTCGTGTAGAGGGTGTCAGCAGCATATGCGCACCCTACCTGTAAGCATTTACTGACTGTACCCTGATTCTGCCACGCCTCAGAAACACAATGGATAAATGATCATCTTTTGATTAAGGTGTTACCGACCAGATGAGCTGTTTCAGACCCTTGAATCTTGCCACACTTTAATTGATCCACTCCGGGACGTTTAGCTGCAATGGGATTAGTGAGCATCAGGACTTCTGCAGCCGGACTCCGCTTCGGTCCGATGGATCTCCGAGAAGATTCTGCCTTATGCAATTTTTCACTTATGAAAAAAAATTAAAAAATGGAGTGAGGCGGACGGACAATAATTAGTCAGGCGGGCGGTGAACGCCTTTGCGATGCCGGGACAGCCGTGCTGATCCCGCCTATGAGAGGTGGCAGTGCCCCCCGTTGCATCGCCTATTCATTTGATGATGAAGAAGAAGAAGACGGGAGCCTCGCCCAGCCTGAGATCTGACTTTCCCCTCCCTGCATTCCTCCGCCTCCTGTCATTCCCTCTTCCTCAATTCCTCCTCCATTTTCCGCTTCTTATCGCGTTTTTTCACGAGTTTCGTGTTCTCGCCCCCGCCAGCATCGTGCTCGACCTATTCTTTCCCTCTTATCACCACCAGGTCGAGATTCCATCTACTTCCGGTCGGTCGCATCCCACTCCAATTGTCCGTCCCACCCGCGAAGCTTGCCGACCTCCGCTTTCTAAACCCACTCCATTTCACTCATTCGTGCATTTCAAGAACCCGACTAACATGTGAGGATTGACTAGGTCGCTCCCAGTCGGATTTGTCGACTCCACCGTCCAGCTCTACTGACCTCTCCCTCGAAGGCCTGCGTTGGCCGCCATCGAGTTGGTGCTTGGATTTCCGGCCGGTCCGATGCTGACGGTCAGCCGCTCGTAATAGTTGGGGGAATACGTCAGTGCTCAGATGGACAGCTACGATGGTAAAGGGGAGGATGGCTTGGAACGAGCTTCGAGCGAAGTTCCTCCTCTCCCCAGTTCCGAGGAGGTGAACCAGAAATCCACCAAGCGCGCGCGATGGGCCACCACGAGAAAGAACACCACGGCCGGCCTGCGCAAACGGGTCTCTATCCTTGAACGCGGTCGTCGACAGAATCATGCCGATGCCATGGCGAGTGCAACAGCTGGTGTGCCCCAAGTCGCCGAGGGAGAATCGGCCTCGCGCAAAGTGCATTTCAACCTTCCTATTCCGGACGAGGAGCGGGACGAGGAAGGCAATCTCAAGGCCGTTTATCCTCGAAACAAGATCCGCACTGCGATCTATACGCCTATTACCTTTATTCCCAAGAATTTGTGGCTGCAATTTCACAACATTGCCAACCTATACTTCTTGTTCGTCATTATTCTGCAGTGTTTTGAAATTTTCGGCGACGCCGATCCCGGTCTGAGTGCCGTGCCGCTGATCGTCATCGTTGTCGTCACCGCCGTCAAGGATGCGATCGAGGATTGGCGACGAACTGTGTCCGACAACGAACTCAACAACTCTCCGGTCTACCGCCTGACAGATTGGGATAACGTCAATGCGACCGCTGACAATGTATCCCTGTGGCGAAGGTTTAAGAAGGCTTGCACTCGTGGGGTCATTGCCAGCTATCGGGGCATGAAGCGCCTCTTTCGCAAGAACGGAAACGACAAAGATGTGGCGGGAGATGTCGAGATGGCGGATGCCAGGCCCTCCATCGAGCCGACCTCTCCAATCGCGATCGAGATGACGGCAGTTTCTCCTACGATGGAGGCCCGTGCTTCTGGTGACTGGCCGGGCCCTTCGCACGACCACGATCAGCAGGCGAATTCGCCGTGGGCACGGACCAAGGGTAGTGTCTTGAATCCCAACCGGGTCACTTCGGGCAAGGCGCGCTTCAAACGGCAACACTGGAAGGATGTCAACGTGGGCGATTTCGTGCGACTGTACAATGGGGACCAGATCCCCGCCGACATTGCCATTCTTTCGACCTCGGACCCCGACGGAGCTTGTTATGTCGAGACCAAGAATTTGGACGGTGAGACCAACCTGAAGGTGCGCAACGCCTTGAATTGCGGTCGGGTATTGCGGAATGCCCGAGACTGCGAGAAAGCCGAGTTCACCATCGAATCGCCCCCCGCCCATGCCAATCTGTATTCGTTCAGCGGTGCTATCTACTGGGATCAGCATGATGAGTCGGGAGGGGCCCCACAGAATCGCGTCGAGCCTATCACCATCAACAACATCTTGCTTCGTGGCTGTAGCCTGCAAAACACCGAGTGGGCGTTGGGCGTCGTGCTCTTCACCGGACCAGAAACGAAGATCATGCTAAACCAGGGCCTGACACCAACCAAACGTCCACAAATGGCACGCAACATGAACTGGAACGTGGTCTACAACTTCACCATTCTGTTCATCATGTGTGTGATCTCAGGGTTCATCAACGGATTTGCCTGGGGCTTGGACGATGCCTCACTGACATTCTTCGATTACGGCTCATACGGCGGCTCACCAGCAGTTCAAGGTGTGATCGCCTTTTTCGTAGGCGTGGTCCTCTTCCAGAACTTGGTCCCCATCGCCTTGTATATTTCCTTGGAAATCTGCCGTGTCATCCAGGCCCTTTACATTTATTACGACATCTATATGTACTATGATCGGTTGAACATGTCTTGTGTACCCCGGTCTTGGAATATTTCTGATGACATTGGTCAAATCGAGTATATCTTTTCCGACAAGACCGGTACCCTGACGCAGAATGTCATGGAGTTCAAAAAGTGTACAGTCAACGGAGTGCCTTATGGGGAAGCATACACGGAAGCGCAATTGGGCATGCAGCGAAGGCAGGGTTTGGTGAATGTGGAGGAAGAAGCTGCCAAGGCTCGTCAACGGATCAGCGAAGCTCGGGTGGAAATGCTCCAGCAACTGCGCCAGCTCCATGATAACCCGTACCTCAAGGACGAGAATTTGACTTTCGTGGCTCCTCAATTCGCAGCGGATCTGGGCGGTGCCTCGGGTGAGGCCCAGCAGCAAGCTACGATTGACTTCATGACCGCACTGGCACTCTGTCACACGGTGGTTACGGAACGTATTCCTGGCGATCCGCCCCAGATTGAGTTCAAAGCGCAATCTCCCGACGAGGCTGCTCTGGTTGCCACGGCTCGCGACTGTGGGTTCACCACTCTTGGCCGATCGGGTGAAAGCTTGATCGTGAACATCATGGGCGAAGAGCGTAGGTATACTATCCTGAACATTCTTGAATTCAATTCCACGCGTAAACGAATGAGTGTGATCGTCCAGATGCCGGATGGCACCATTCGTTTGCTATGTAAAGGAGCCGATACCATAATCTACTCCCGCCTTGCTCCCGGTCAACAGCGTGAGTTACGTGACGCCACCTCGAGGGATCTCGAAACATTCGCCCAAGAAGGTCTGCGAGTGCTTTGCATTGCGGAGCGCACCATCGAGCCTGAAGAGTATCGCGAGTGGAGTGTCATGCACGACGCCGCTGCAGCTGCTATCGTCGACCGCGAGGAGAAATTGGAAGAAGTGTCGAGTGCCATCGAGCAAAATCTGATGCTACTTGGTGGTACAGCCATCGAAGATCGCCTGCAGGACGGGGTCCCAGATACTATCTCCCTCCTTGCCGACGCAGGTATCAAGCTCTGGGTTTTGACCGGTGACAAGATTGAAACCGCGATCAACATTGGGTACTCCTGCAACCTCCTGAACAATGACATGGAAATCATGGTGTTTGATGCTCCTTCCGACATCGACATGGCCGCCAAGTTGCTCGATAGCAAGCTGGGGATCTTCGGTATTACAGGCTCGGATGAAGAACTGGAGGCCGCTCGCAAGGATCACTCGCCGCCACCACAGACTCACGCTCTCGTGCTGGACGGCGATACCCTCCGGTTTATGTTGGACGAGGCCTTGCGGCAGAAGTTCTTGCTTCTTTGTCGGAAGTGTAAATCAGTGCTCTGTTGCCGTGTTAGCCCGGCGCAGAAGGCTGCTGTGGTGCAAATGGTCAAGGAAGGCTTGAACGTGATGGCTCTGGCTATTGGCGACGGCGCAAATGATGTCTCTATGATCCAAAAGGCTGACGTAGGAGTGGGGATTGCTGGCGAGGAGGGTCGCCAGGCTGTCATGTCGGCCGACTACGCGATCGGGCAATTCCGATTCCTGCAGCGCTTGATTTTGGTCCATGGACGATGGGCGTATCGCCGTCTCGGTGAGACCACTGCCAACTTCTTCTACAAGGTAAGTGATATTGCAACCATTTATTGGCTTCCGCCGATCCTGGTTGACGGACAGATACTGACTGGATGCTTAGAACTTGGTCTGGACTTTCTGTCTGTTCTGGTATTCTATCTACGATAACTTCGACGGCACTTATCTCTTCGAATATACCTATATCACCTTGGTCAACGTGGCATTTACGTCGTTGCCAGTGATTTTTATGGGCATCTTCGACCAAGACGTCGACGATCGGGTCTCTATGGCAGTCCCACAACTTTACATGCGCGGCATCGAGCGGAAGGAGTGGACGCAGTTGAAGTTCTGGTGAGTTGCGCCGAAGCTTGGCTCTGGCCTGTGTTTAACTGATGCTAATCGATTTGTCCAGGATCTACATGCTTGACGGTTTCTATCAGTCGATCATCTGTTTCTTCATGCCGTATATGCTGTATCAATATGCCAATTTCCAAACAGACAACGGATTGAGCATTGATGACATCTATCGTGTGGGTGTTCTTGTGGCCACCTGTGCTGTGGTAACAAGCAATACCTACGTGATGATGAACATGTACCGGTGGGACTGGTTCTCGACGTTGATCAACGCTATCAGTTCGCTATTGATCTTCTTCTGGACTGGTGTCTATTCGTCATTCCAATCCTCCGCAACGTTCTACGGTGCTGCAAAGCAAGTTTATGGAGCGTTGTCCTTCTGGGTCGTGTTTCTGGTGACCGTGGTGATCTGCTTGACTCCGCGCTTCGTCTGCAAATGCATCCAGAAGGTCTACTTCCCCATGGACGTGGACATTATCCGAGAAAAAGTGACTCTCGGCCACTACGATTATCTAAAGAAATTCGAAGCCTACGTGCCTCCGGATGCCGGCAAGCTCGCGGGCTCGTTCGGGAGCGAAGCGTCTGCCACGGCGTCGGAGCCTGGGACTGCCCATCATCAAGCTACTAGCACGCGCGACTATCCCGGACCTAACAGCCTCGATCGCACTGCGAATTCCACGCCTGTGGCTCCTCTCGTGGATCGCCAGGGCGAGCCGAACCGGCTTGATAGCCAATTTACGAGCGCCAACAGCAGTGTTGCCTTTGGCCTCCAACGGCAGACCTCATGGGATAGCGCGAGTCGGGAGCAATCGCTTTCCGGTCCAGTTCTGCCGGTCGACTCAACAAGCATGGAGCCTCAAACGCCGCACAGCCCTCTAAAAAGTCGAAATGATCCCCCTTCGACATACCCAGTATAGAACGCGTTGCTTTATTTCCTCGCTATATTCTTTCATCTCTCGCACAATTTCCCATGGGCACCGGACCTACGCCCTTGATAAATCTTACGCGATACGCACAAAAGCTCTTCAGCCACTGTGACTTAACTTTCTTATATCCCCTGATCTTTATTCCTACGATTTTTTCGTCATTTAATGTCTGATCGAGCGCGACCTGTTCTGCGCTGCTGTTGATACTGACTTGGTTGATATATCGCCTCGCACATATTTAGTTAATGTAACATAGAGCTATACCTTCAATAGGACTTGCACTTATTCAGTCGTTGTGTCGTATGGGGGCTGTGTATTTCAAAGTCCCTTACAAGTCCAGCTGTAACCATCACGAAATCTGTCAAGCCTCCCTAGGTCAAGCCACTCGTATGTTCGGCCGAAAGGCTGCAGCGCGAGGTCTTTCTGTCTGAGGTGAAAAATGAGGCTGCGCCACAGGCAGTGTGACGTGTTCGGCGTCAAGCATGCATCGAATTGGCAAATGTGGTGTTTTGATGTCCCTCGCCGCCAATGAGATTGCGGCGTCAAGCGCTGGGCTGATGCGCTCTTCTGGGATGGACCCCTGAATCGAATCTCCCCGGCACATCAACATTCCAAAATTGCAAATATACTCATCAAGCAGAATGCGATGCCATAGAAACATCAATCAGGCCGCTCCTCTTTTCCAGTGACCCCTCGTGAGGCTCTACGGGATCCTATGTGACAATGTCAGAACGAGAGACCTCTCCGCCGGCTACGTTCGCCGAAAGACACGTCAGGGCCAAACCTGAGCACCCAGGCTCACTAGCCTACTACACAGTGGGATGGATCTGCGCATTGGAGGAGGAATACGAATGTGCGTGTCGGATGTTAGACGAGGAGTTCGACGGGCCTGACAGCATCGAGGATAGCGACGACAACAGCTACGCTTTCGGTAGAATCCAAGACCATGGGATAGTGGTGGGGTGTCTCCCCGCGGGACGCTATGGCACAAACTCTGCCTCGCGCGTGGCGAGAGACATGGTGAGATCGTTTCCACAATTGCGGTTTGCGTTGATGGTGGGCATTGGCGGCGGAGTCCCGACGCCAGAAACGGATATCCGGCTCGGAGATGTGGTCGTCAGCAGTCCGCAGGGTGGACGTGGGGGAGTTGTTCAATATGATCTAGGAAAACGCCTTCCTGATGGCCAGTTCAAGCGGACTGGGCAATTAAGCGCTGCGCCGAATCAGCTGCTGTCGGTTATGGGCGACTTGCGACGGCGATACAATGACTCCCGGAAGCCAGATTCAATCGCGGAGCATATGCGACTCATGGACGATATGCCCGAGTACCAGCGACCATTCCAAGACGTTTTATTTCGCGCCGAGTATCGGCATCAAGGGGGAAATACCTGTGACGGGTGTGGTCTAGCGGAAATTGTACGGAGGCCTCAACGACGGGGTCATCGAGTGATCGCTGTTCACCATGGGACAATTGCGTCTGGAAACTCTGTAATCAAAGATGCTGCCACGCGCGATTTGTATGCCCACGATCCAGAGATGAAGGTTTTGTGCTTCGAGATGGAAGCCGCGGGACTGATGCACAACCTGCCTTGTCTTGTGATTAGAGGTATTTGCGATTACTCGGACTCGCACAAGAATGATGAATGGCACAGGTATGCAGCCTTGACAGCTGCAGCGTATGCACGGGAGCTTCTTCTGCTTCTTCAAATCGAGGGGAGTGCATGTTCGGCCGCCATGGACTAACCATTTCAAGGATCAAAGTCATGCAAGGTTAGTTCCAGCATACCATAATTGCGCCTTGCTTCACACTAAAAGAGAACCGCAGTGACAGGTCTAGTAAACAAGATAGATGAACAAACGTATATTGGGCGGCGATCCGGGAAAGTAAAGGGACGTTACTGACAATTCGCAGCGAGCTGTGTCTGAGCATAGCGAAGCTCACCGAGGAGAAGATCGATTGAACGAAGCTTCCGGTAGCTGATGGTGCAGCGTTTGATGAGTATATATCTGCACCAACACGAAGACGAATGTCTTCTCGGGTACTCGAGTTGATGTTCTATGCCAGTTCGCGGAGTGGGTGGAAAGCCCTGATGAGAAATGCATCTTTTGGTTAAATGAATGGCAGGGACAGGGCAATCGACCATTGCACGAACTGTTGCACGAGATCTCCTTAGACAAGGCTATCCGGCAGACAGCTTCTTTTTCACACGTGGGGAGCATGACCGTGGCAGTGCCAGGAAATTCTTCACCACCATCGCAGCCCAGCGATCCATTATCCGGCTCTGGCTCAAGAGAGATACCAAGAATGCAATTGACTCGAGTCCTGATCTGGCAAAGAAGGGTCTTATCGATCAGTTTGAGAGACTTAGACTCCAGCCAATCGTACCTGGGCGACCCGATTGAGGGTGGCTTGTTTGCCTGGCTCACGGTGGCGGTCAACCTGTCGGCCCTGCACTACCCCTACTACACCAATGTGTGGTCTGCCCAGCACAACCTCTGCTTAGACGAACCTGAATTGGGTGGGTTGAGTGGTAGGGGGCTTTGGCATGATCTCATTGGAAGAAGAGGGAAGACAGGGGGGCTGGAACTGTCAGAGAAAATATCGATGTCGATGTGGACTAGTAGTAACAAATCCAGTAGTCCACTTCCCTACGACCAGGTGAACCTACGTAACACTTCGAACTAAGGCTTCATGCACCGTAAGTATTGGGCAGCCATCCTGCTCAATCCTGCTAATTCTAAGAGAAGTATTGTCTTGCCCGCAAAAATGCTTCGAATCACACGACGCATAAATCTAGTTCTTCTGATAGCTTATCGAAGGGCTTCATCGGTTGGTAGAAGATAGCTAGAAAGAATATCTCTTGTTCAAATGGACACCTTCCTTTCACAATCCCGAGCAGGCTAATTGAATCGTTATGTTCCGAGAAAGGTGTCAATTCGATCATCCCAGCACCGTCAGTACTTTCCAGACCTGAATGAAATTGGAATGTTCTTCATCAAGCGGCAGGCTCGGGCAGTGGACCAGTGGCTGTGTCTATGTATATACATAGTAAGAAAGTCTCTTCAAGGTATCCCATATCTCGCCAACTGCATGCCTAATATGGCTCCTGCCCTCTCAATCCTGAGCCCTGTCATATTAACACCTTGTGAGAAAAGTCACCATGTCTTGACTAAGGTGTTCTCAAAGAGACGCCAAGTACAACCAGAGAAGAGACAGTAATGATCGTTCGTTAATGGAACAACAAAACAGATATTACTCTAGGTCTTGAGATTTCATTCAGGACCAAGTAGAGCTTGAGGTAATATCTCCTTGTGCTTTCTTCTCTGGTCCAAACAACCCCGCGATCTGAATCTTAGGGTATCATTTAGATCACTGCCCGCGTAACGGGGTGACAACAGAGATATTACTCTAAACCTGATGCATGACCGGAGTTTCTCAGTCAACCGGACTCCTACACCAAGACGCGAGAAAAAGACACCCTCTGGGATTTGCTCATTGAAACAAGCAATGTGCACTTTACCAGGTAGACCATCTCTAACCTATATCCTAGCCACAGTATAACCCTGTGGCATATGAGATATCAGAGATGACTGACCAAACCACTTATGCGCCTACTGAAATACTCAACGGCGCCGAAAGGCCAAGGCCATCATGTTTCGTACTCTCTATTAGAAAACGACCCTCCCCTGACCGCCCGCGGCTCAATACAACTGATCAAACAAGCCCATAACATCAATCCCCAGCCACCGCATATCGTCCAGCGCGTAGGTGGGATCATCCAAGAACGGAAAGAAGATCGGGTCAAACGAAGCCGGACTCCAAGGCTGCATCGCCGCTGCGGCATCGAGACCATTGCCCTGAGACAAGCCGGCATCCATGACTGCACTCTCGAGCTGAGTATCAGTGCATCCCTGGTGCGGCCCCTCCGCGTTGGCGGATGCCAGGACTTTCTCGCCAGACACCCTGCCTCGGACGGCCTCGTGGCTCGACCGGGACTTGCCGCTCCGGACGTCCGAGACGTACTGGCGAGCGAGATGCGCGAACTCGGCGACCAAGGAGCCCGGAAGCGCGCCTTTGCTGGCATATTCGATGCGACTGAAATGGCCGCCGGCCATGTCGAGGAGGGCCAGGCTCAGCCCGGTTTCGGCGTGGGTGGGATTGTGGACGACGAGGTCGAAGAGGATCATGAGAGCTGACAGCGGGAGGACAGCTAGGAGCCTGTTTTGTGTGTTATGCTGTGATCAGAACGCTCCGGGATGCAGCGACGTACCAGACAGGAGTTGAGGGCGCGACGTCGATGAAGGCTGTCAACTCGAGGACGCTTCTCGCCGTGCGGAGTAGTTCCCGTTTGAGGATGTCTTGCTGGGACGCTGGCACTCGCGCAGTCCCCACATGGAGGATCGTCCATGAGATGGTCAGGAGAGCATTGAAGTACAGATAATGCGTGAGCAGAGCTATCTTCAGGGCCAATGGTTCACGCAATAGACGCGGTTTGGGAACCTCGCCCGGTCGGAACCGCGAGGGAATCGAGAGGCGCCAAGTCTCGAGCTCGGAGCGCAGGCTGATGACCGTCGAGTTGTAGTGATGCAAGGGTTGACTCACGGCGCTGATGTTGAAGAGAGAATGGTGGATCTTCGAGACCAGACGACCGTACTTGACGAAGCAGAAGAACCAGTCGTAATCATCAAACACGGACTCTGCCACATCTGGAATGGCGCAGCTGATGTTGGCATCATCAATGACCTGGTGGGTTGGTGAGTGTGCGTTTGCACGGGCGAGAGAGTAAGAAGGGAAGTCTCACTGAATTCCTCGATGTTCCAAAGCATGAGGTTTTCTCTAGAAAGTAGAGGACCCAGAAGGTGCGACGGTGAGACGTCTCCTGCACGCTGTTTGACCGTTGATAACCCAGTCCCTGTGCCATGATGCTGGCCTCGGACAACATCAATGGCTCGAATTGAAAGGCAGACACGGTGGAGGAAAAGATAGCCTGCGTGGGTGTCAGCTCTCCCCCACAACTACATTGTGAGAAACCTTATACCATCGCCATGAGTGCCTAGTAATGTTTAGCCGACGAGAACTCGTTTCTACAATGGAGGGCAACATGCATACCTGCACTGAAGTCAACGAACCGCGGCCAAACAGCAAGTCCGGAAAATACGACAGTGATCGCTCAAAATATTGCCAGGCCTCCCCCACACCCACATCGAAGCTGCCCCCCTCATTATTCTGACATCCGATAGCTACGACTGCGTAGAACAATGCTGCCCAAGCCTGGTCAGTAGCCAGCGCCTGGGACAAATCCTCAGCCGCGGCTTTCTGGCGGAATGTATCGGGGGAGAGGAACGGATAGAGCGGGTGCACAGCTTCGAAATACGCTATTCCCGGTCAGGTTGAGTTGGTCTGTGGTTCATTTGAGTATAGAGATACCAGAGATATGAGCCTGAATGCTTGCCCAGTCAGGAAACTCGTGTCTTTGGCTGAGCGAGTGCCGCCGCTGGATATACGATTGCGGGATACTGCACGCCGCCTTGATCTTGGTCGCAACCATGGTGCGAATCTCCTCGAGGAGTTGGTCCAGCCGATTATGACCCAGTCTCTCATTGATGGCTTTCACTCGCTTGGCTGGGAAGAAGGAGATGTTCGGGTTGAACCCAGAGATGGTGGTCAGCTAGAAGGGATGGTCAGTTTGGGGGCTGGCCCTGCTGGCTGTTCTCACGGCCTAACTCGCCTGGTCTGAATTGATAGATTCTCGCATGTGTCGAGAGGCCTGACGATCCACAAGCAGCGTGTCGATATAGAGGCCGCTGCTATGGGTTGAAGACAGCGAAGTGTTCTCAGCATCTGCCTGAATTAAAGCTAGTGATCCACGTTAAACTGGAAGTCATGTTTCCATTGAAGAAGAGAAGATTCACCTTCAAGATCGTACTTGCGCTTCCGAGGTTTCTTGATTGGGGTGAAGGAACAAGAACGTCCTTGCGACTGCGACAACACCTACATATCAATACCATAGCAGGGGGCCAATGCTGGTGGTGGTTGTGGCCTGACTTACCAGGCAGAGATTGCAGGTAGTGTTGGTGCCTGAAATACCTGGCAGACTTAGCAGCAGCCTTTGCGCCGGAGATTAAGAAAAAAAAAAAAACAATAAAATCCACTTACTGCACCGCGTTTTCCGACTCCGACACGCGTCGCATGCTTTATGCAGTGCAGCAGAGCTTGATTCCGCCGCTGACATCATATTCAAAGACACAAAATAACAACTAGTCAATTTACAGAGGGGGGGGGGAAGGAGAGGAGGAAAGAAGACGTCTTTCAGTCTCTGCCCCCCTTATTGCATTTTCTCGTCTTCGTCGCCGATGAACTCCGACGGCCGGGTCTCTTGGCCCTAACTTCCGCTCCGATCGCCTCCGACGCTACTCGTCTGCCTGTTGGCGTCGGCGCCGTTTGAAGTCATTTCCCCCAATGCCTTATCGGCTAGAATTATTCAGTAAAAAAAAGTTCCCCTGGGGCGTAAGATGAGAGAGAAATGTCACCGGGTTAGAAAGTCATATAAGAATGATCATCAAAGCCGGCCTCAAGCAATCTGTCCCTCGTTTGCCCTCCCCCATCGAGGCTAATTCCCACTCCCCATTCGTATCATCTTCATCATGCTCGACCCAGATTCGAATCCCGAATCATCCGAGCAGGATAGCAGTCTGAGCAGGTCTGTATCCTCATCGTCCAGTGATCGTACAGCCCGAATCGACGAAGAGCCTGAGGCTTCGCAGATACCCGCCGAGAACCAACGGCAAATCCGCCAACTCGCCCGACGTTTTACACAAGACTCCGTCCACGATTGGCCTCACGGCGCCTCCATCAACCCGTTCACCGATGCGCAGGATACCTGCCTGGATCCCAACTCCCCCAAGTTCAGCGCCAAGCGCTGGGTGCAAGCCCTCATTGAGTTAACCTCCCAGGACCCGGAGCGGTTCCCCAAGCGCACAGCAGGCGTGTCGTACCGTCACCTCAATGTGAGCGGATATGGAAGTGGCTCGGCATATCAATCGACCGTGGCGAATGTGGTCTGGCAAGGCCTCGGGGATCTTCTGGCGGGGTGGATCCCGAGGAAACGAGACGAGGTCAAGATCTTGCGGGACCACGACGGCATCGTGCGCAGCGGCGAGATGCTCCTGGTCTTAGGCAAACCCGGCAGGTTCGTATACGTCCGCTGTTGGAATGATTGCGGCTAACGGAGATGATTGATAGTGGTGTATCGACCCTATTGAAAACAATTGCAGGCCACACCAAGGGTCTCTCGGTGGCGGATGCTGCGGAACTCAGCTATGATGGTAAGAATGACCTTTCAACTCTACAACGCTGGAACTAAGCGGAGGGAACTCCCTGCACAGGCATCCCGTGGAGCACAATGCATCGCAAATTCCGCGGCGACGTGATCTACCAAGCTGAGACGGACGTCCACTTTCCGCATCTCACCGTCGGACAAACGCTGCTGTACGCAGCCCTAGCCAAGACCCCGCGGAATCGGCTCCCAGGGGTCTCGAGAGAGTGTTATGCAACCCATTTACGGGATGTAGTCATGGCAGTGTTTGGGATATCCCACACCGTCAACACGAAAGTCGGCGACGACTTCATCCGCGGGGTGAGTGGGGGGGAGCGAAAGAGAGTGAGCATTGCGGAGACCTGCTTGACCCAAGGTTGTATCCAATGCTGGGATAATAGCTCGCGCGGACTCGACAGCGCCACCGCGCTGCAGTTCATCCAAACGGTCAAGCTGGGGGTCAAGATGACGGGGACGGCCGCCGTGGTCGCGCTGTATCAAGCCTCACAACAGGCCTATGATGTGTGTCGGTCCCTATTCTCTGATTTCCTGATGATTCCCGCTGACGCAGGTCTCATGCACCTACATAGTGCTTCGACAAAGTGACAGTGCTCTACGAGGGGCGACAGATCTACTTTGGGCCTGCCGATCAGGCGAAACAATATTTCCTCGACATGGGCTATATCTGCCCGGATCGACAGACCACAGGAGACTTCTTGACCTCCTTGACCAACCCCGTGGAACGAGTAGTTCGCCCTGGCTTCGAAACCCGAGTGCCGCGCACCCCCGACGAATTCGCCCGCGCATGGCAACAAAGTCCACTACGAAATGACCTTTGCAAGGAGATCGATCAAGCCAATCAACAACACAAGGAAAGCCCCGCGACGGAAAAGTTTGAAGCCTCCAAGGATGCGGAGAGATCACGATTCATGTAAGTAGGCCCCCGTCTTGGGCAGTGAGGTGCGCGTTCGGAAACTGAATCTCTCCACAGGACCCCCAACTCGCCCTATACGGTATCCATTCTGCGACAGATACTCTTGTGCATCCGACGAGGCTATCGCAGAATCCTCGGGGATCCCACATTCTTCTTCGCCACCGTGCTTGGGAATTTCTTTCTCTCCCTCGTCCTTGGTAGTGTGTTCTACCACCTGGAAGACACCACCGCGAGCTTTGTCGATCGATGCGTTCTGCTATTCTTCGCCGTCCTCTTCAACGCGCTGAGTAGCGCTCTTGAGGTGAGAAAGCATCAGCGACGATGGGGACAGTGCGAGCTGACCTGATGATCCAGATTCTGGCGCTCTACGCGCAGCGACCGATTGTAGAGAAACACGCCGCCTACGCCTTCTACCACCCGATGTCCGAAGCCGTCGCCTCCATGATCTGCGACCTGCCCTGCAAGATCCTGTCCACGATAGGCTTCAATATCCCGCTGTACTACATGTCGAACCTGCGACGCGAGTCGGACCACGTCGTCATCTACCTCCTCTTCGCTTTCATGACGACGTTGACCATGTCGATGATTTTCCGCACCATCGCCCAGAGCACGCGGACCATTCCCCAAGCCCTGACGCCGATCGCCTTGATGGTCATCGCGCTCGTGATCTACACGGGGTTTGTCCTGCCGATCCGCAACATGCAGGGGTGGCTGCGGTGGATCAACTACATCAACCCGATCGCCTACTCCTACGAGACCCTGGTCGCCAATGAGTTCCACCATCGCTCCTTCGAGTGTGCCAGCTTCGTTCCCTCGGGTCCCACGTATGAAACCATCTCCAGCGAGGACCGGACTTGTGCCGTGGCAGGGGCCTCTACCGGCTCGAGCCTGGTCAGTGGCGATGCGTACATCGCCGCCAACTACAGCTACTACTACTCTCACACCTGGAGGTGTGCTCCCTCTCTCTCCCCTCCGGGCAGCAGCCTGTGTACTAATCCACTGAGGCAGAAACTTCGGCATCCTGGTGGCGTTTATCCTGTTTTTCATGACCATGTACCTGCTGATTGCTGAGTTCGTGATGTTTGACCAGTCCAAAGGCGAGGTACTGGTGTTCCAGCGCAGTAAATCTGGTGTCATCAGCGCCAACGAGAACGCCCCGCAGGACGAGGAATCCGGCGAGAAAGATGCGAGGGCCCTGGCAGAACACCAGGCCGCCAGTGATGGCGACATCAATCTCCAGCTGGAATCCAATACCTTACACTGGAAGGATGTGTGCTACGACGTACCGATCAAAGGGGAGATGCGCCGTATCTCCGATCACATCGACGGCTGGGTGACGCCGGGCACCCTCACTGCCTTGATGGTAAGTCCTAATCCGCGTGTTTGCTCCCTCCCTCACAGCGGGTACTGATCCTCGAGCGTCTAGGGAGCGTCAGGCGCCGGCAAAACCACGCTGCTGGATCTTCTCGCGAGCAGAGTCAAGACCGGGGTCGTGTCCGGAGAGGTCTTCGTCAATGGCGTCCCGCGCGACCCGTCCTTCCAGCGAAGAGTCGGCTATGTGCAGCAACAAGACGTGCATCTCGAGACCAGCACCATCCGAGAAGCACTGCGGTTCAGTGCCCTGCTCCGACAGCCGGCTACGGTGAGCAAAGCGGACAAATACAAGTATGTCGAAGAGGTCATCGACTTGCTGGAAATGCGGCCCTATGCCGACGCGGTGGTCGGAGTACCTGGCGAGGGTCTCAATGTGGAACAGAGGAAGCGATTGACGATCGGGGTGGAACTGGCGGCCAAGCCTGATCTGCTCGTCTTTCTCGATGAGCCAACCTCGGGCCTGGATAGCCAGACGGCCTGGTCAATCACTTTGCTGCTGCGCAAGTTGTCCGACCACGGGCAGGCCATCCTGTGTACCATCCACCAACCGTCCGCGATCCTGTTCGAACAATTCGATCGCCTGCTCCTCCTCGCCAAGGGTGGCCGCACGGTGTATTTCGGCCCCATCGGTGCAAGTTCACGCACCCTGACCGGCTACTTTGAGCGTCACGGCGCCAGAGTGTGCGCCAAAGAGGAAAACCCCGCCGAATGGATGCTCGAGGTCATCGGGGCCGCGCCCGGCTCTCAGTCTGTGCGCGATTGGCCAGTAACGTGGAGAGAAAGTCCCGAGTACCAGGCGGTGCGACAAGAGCTCCAGCGTCTCGAAGAGCGCAAGTCCTCGACCCAGGGAGTGCAGGACTTCACCTCGCATCAGCAATACGCGGCGCCTTTCTTCACGCAGCTCCTGCTATGCACCAAGCGAGTGATGCAACAATACTGGCGCACGCCCTCCTACATCTACGCCAAACTCGTCCTCTGCTTCGGCGCGGTACGCAACCCTAACTCTTTCCCCTGCCCCCCCCCCTTCATCCACTCTCGCTAACCCCCAGCCACAGGCCCTCTTCATCGGTCTCTCATTCCTGCAAACCAAAATCACGATCCTCGGTCTCCAGCATCAAACCTACGCCATCTTCATGCTCCTTGTGATCTTCGCCTTCCTGGCCTACCAGACGATGCCGAACTTCATCAAGCAGCGGGACCTGTACGAAGTGCGCGAACGCCCGGCCAAGACCTACGCCTGGTCGGCCTTCATGCTGGCCAACATCTTCGCCGACATCCCGTGGAATTCCCTGGCGGCGGTGCTGATCTTCCTGCCCTTCTACTACATCATCGGCATGAACCACAACGCCGAGGAGACGCACGCCACGGCGGAGCGCGGGGGGTTGATGTTCCTGCTGATCTGGTCGTTCCTGATGCACTGCGGCACGTTTACGATCATGATGGTGGCAGGGGTAGCGACGGCCGAGGTGGGCGCGACGCTCGCCCTGCTGCTATTTGCGATGTGTTTGATCTTCTGCGGGTGCGTCCTTTCCCTTCCTCCTGGTGCATCAAGCCCGGTGCACTACTACCTACTCTAGCAACACTACCACTACTTATCGAAGTACTCACTAACCACTTCCCCCCACCATATAGTGTCCTCGCCTCCCCAACCGCCCTCCCAGGCTTCTGGATCTTCATGTACCGCGTCTCCCCACTCACCTACCTCGTCAGCGGGATGCTCTCGACCGGCCTCGCCAACACCAGCGTGCAATGCTCGGACCTCGAACTCATCATCGTCCAACCCGCCGCCAACACCACCTGCGAGAGCTACCTCGCCGCCTACATGCAGCTTGCCGGGGGCGCCGTCTACAACCCCAACGCCACCTCGGACTGCGCCTTCTGCGAGATGACGAACTCGAACGTCTATCTCACCGAGCTGTCAGCCAGCTATGCCGATCGGTGGCGGAATTTCGGGTTGATGTGGGCGTATATTGCATTCAATGTGGCGGCGGCGGTGTTTTTGTATTGGTTCGTGAGGGTGCGGGGTGGGTTTGATGGTAGGCGGCTGTGGGGGTGGATGAGAAAGCGTGGTTCCAAGGCTTGAATGGGATTTACTGTAGCTGGATTCTGGAGTTGGGGTTGGAGGAGGAGGAGATAGACGGTTTCATGTTGTATGGATTATTATGTATGTGTGGTTGTATTCTACATTAGGGGTAATTGTCCTAAGTGGACTTGTACGGGGTTTTCATTCGCGATCTTTGCAGCTTACAAAGCATCGATCAATCCTTAATAGACTAAATCTTCACTCTACTGTGCGCATACACACAATCGCATTCTGGATCTTACATCCGTAGTTATCTACATATTTTTCCGGAGGGAGTACTTAACCATTTCTTTTCCGCCAGCCGCAAAGCGTCATTCGGCGCCGAAGCAGAAGTGGGACCGCAGCATCCGAGGCTGGGTTCGGCAGCGAACAGGCCCTCATCAGATTCCTGTATCGTATAACGTAATCGGACAGCGAACCGGCACGACACCGATCCGTCGTTTCTTACTATAGCTACCACTCGAAGCTAGAAATTCTACTATGTATAAAAATTTAATGAATATTTTGAATAGAAGTATTCTACTATATATAATGATAATAAAATACTTATGGAAATAAAAGTATACAAAAGAAGAGACTTAATTTTACACGTAATATATTTTAAATACAACTATATAATTACTACAAAATAATTTTAATATATAGATAATATTTCTCAAAAGTTTATATTTTATAGTATAAAATAATCTATTCTATCATTCTATTACTACTAAATATTAAGTACTAGACAAATAGTTGAAGTTCTATTTTGTCAGTGGTAGCTATAGTGAGAAACGACGGTTCGGTGTCGCGTTGGTTCGCTGTCCGATTACGTTACGCAATTCAATAAAATCGACAGACTGGAAGAAACGTCATGGTATTGTCGCTACCACGTCAGCGGTCATCAGTCAGACGAGCTGCAGACAGCGGCAGGCAGCCATCTCGAGGACTCTCAGAGACGTAGCGGGCGGCTGTGACGTGCGTGTAAAGAGAGCAAAAGACAATATGAGCAGACCTAATTCCAGAAGGAAATGCTGATTGATTCAGCAGAGATTGACCTTTATCTACAGGTTGGAGAAGATATTGGATATCGGCACGTGTTGATCAACTCTTCAGTGTATGACCAGGTGTAAACCAGGGAAAACAGACAGGTATGAAGCAGGACAATCACTCAAACCGCAGAACCGGAACAACTGAATCTGAAAACAAGAAAAACAATATCGCAAACAGCAACAACAGCCAAGCAATAACCCAACACCCAGACTCCCACGCTCTACCAAGACAAATTATGCCCGCATGCCATCCGCAATCCCCATGCTCATCTGTGGAACTCAGCATTCACAGTCCCCAAGAGGTTGACCTCGATCTGATATATCCCCCGAGGACTGAACGGGAGTAGACGAGGAGCAGTCAGTGCACGGAACTGGGCCCTTCACGAGATCAGTATTCTAGTGACTGTGCCGGGGTATGTGGTCTCAGGGTCCTTGGGACAGTTTCCCTCAGGGCATTCCTTGTAAGGCGCTTCGGTGCAGGTCTTTTCAGAGCAGGGATGCTTGTGGTAGGGCTTCTTGTGGTAGATATTCGGTCGACCAGGGCTGGCTAGTGGGGTATGGAGCGGAGATGACTTGTTTCGGGGTTGAGTCGCAGCTAGAGCAGGGTGTGGTGGTGAGAATGTCACAGGAGGCGGAGTGGTGGTGCAAGAGGGGGTTGTAGTGCAGGAGGTCGTAGTCATCGAAGGGGTCGTCGTGCAGGAGGTCGTGGTCGTCGAAGGGGTCGTCGTGCAGGAGGTCGTGGTCGTCGAAGGGGTCGTAGTGCAAGACGTGCTCGTGGTGCAAGATGTGGTAATGGAGTAAGAGGTCTTAGTGGTCGAATTGTCCCACGGAGCCGTGCCATTATAAACCTCAGGTGGCACGGTGACCACAGGGCCAGGAGTCGTGGTAGATGGTCCCTCAGGCAGTGGCGCAGTTGTAGGTGGATTCTCGACGGTCTGGAAAGATGAACCCTCAACCCCCTCAGAAGACGGGTTTTCAATGTCCTGGTCCGGGGCTGACCATTGCTCAAAAGACCGAGACCGAATGGATGGTGTCTCCGTCGGCTCAACATGACTTGTCCAGGTGCTGTCATCAGCGATAGGGACAGAGGGGGCGACAGAGGGCGACGACACAAAAGAGCTCGCGGGGGTCGACCCGGGGGAGCCCAAGTAGCATAACCCCTGAGTTTGAGCCTGAGGGGGACCGACGTCCCCAGTGATACCGCCGGGGACGGTCGTGATGCTGCCGTCGCTACCGTCGAAGACGCAGGTTATGCCGGGAGCGTCGGAGGTGATCTGGGAAATGCTCAGTCCGTTGTCTAGTGTCTGTTAGCGATGATGGGATAAACAGAATGGTAGGGATGCAGAAGATCACTCACTAATGGCGATAGGCCCTCCAATGGGAAAGTTCTGGCTGAACTGCGCACCCGCTGCGCCGTGAAAGGTGATGGGGACCTCAGTGTCCGAGCGAGCAGTGGGCAGAGCTCGCGCAAGGAGGCCAAAGGACGTGAAAGTCACGAACAGAGAAGAAGCTGCAGTATACATCGCGTCAGATTGATCTTCAAAGTGAAGATTGTGTGCAGGATGAATATGATTGACAAACTTGAGTATTGCTGATGTGAATGCTATGGTGATGGATGTCGAGTCGAGTCGTCGGAGCTCATTGAGGCTTATATAGAGTTGTTTACTATACCACGATCTATAACATCTCGATGAAGAGGCTATGTTAATCTAGATTAGCCCAAACGGGGGGCTCAAATTAGAACCCTGCGTGAGGATGAAGATGGCCGGCACTGAACCGTGGATAAAGCCCCCAATGCCTCGGGCTCAGTCTACCAACCCCGGCTAGGCCATTGTGAAAAATCCCAATAACCCGGGGGTTTAAAGCTCACATCCTTACGCTTGTATGGAAAAAAATTAGCGACAGAGTGCAGCCTCCGCGGACTGATCCATGGATTGAACACGACTTCACCCTTGAACGGACGGGGCTTGCGAACAGCTCAACAATAACATCGATACGAACCCGACCTGCTCGAGTACACTCGTGTCCAACACGAGCATTTGTTTTCAAGGTATGCTTGTACGGAAAAGACCCTGAACTGAGCCACATCGGCATCGGTTTCTTCGTCTTGATGGGCTGAAGCATTGAGACGTACGCCACACACAGAATGGTGCGATCTCGATGTTGGAGGTAAAGATATACGAGTAGCTTCCTCACGCTCTTTTTCATCAGTAGTAACAGACAAAATGGCAGCAGCCTCGGTCGGAAACATCAGCGCCAAACCTCAATATCAGGTCAGGTACTTTCTGGCTGTACTAGGCCCGCGGATACGCTTTCTGGATCCACAAAGAATTGCTGTCGTGCTCCTATCTCAGGTCACGAATAACGAACCACAACCAGGGGTAACCGGAGGACTCCGAATGCAACATGAGCCGATTTCAGTCAATAAACCCTTACAATTCTAGCCAGCAGCTCTGTTTCAAGGGCTGGATCATACCCACGCAGGCATTGCCCTCGTCGCTGCAAGTCATGCAGTGGAAGTTGCAATAGTGCGTGATCCACGCTGCAGAGGTCATCCACGCAGGTCTGGTGGGTCTAAAAACCCTCTTGCAGCAAGACCTCGGGCAATCCGGGTCGTTGCTGTCCACAGAATACCAAATGATGAGGAGTTTCTAGGTGCGTCAAAGTGAGCTGCGAGCTGTCCCGACACCTCCCAGCTCATGAGCTGGCCCGATGTCAGAGCAAATGATGCACATTCTCGGGGTACTGACAGAATGTGCCGTGGTGGGCCTTTTGCATCCTGGAAGTACGGTAGTCAGTAAGCCTTCTAACGCCTTGATACGTCCACAAGATCCCAGGAAGTGCGGGTCCCGGAACCTCCTCCGGCTTGGGGGTGCGCCGATGTTCGCATTGCTCTGCATCTCAGCATAGCAGGGACTTGCGAAATGCGTTCAACTCAGGTGCAAATGTCGGAAAAATCTTGAGTAGTTTCTTCCAAACCGATCCTTGGGTATGTTCACGTTCTTGAAAAGAGCAGTCTTGACTCTCGGCCTGGGGGACCAATGTATATTTAGCCCTGAGATGCATGATGGACAACAACCCCATAGGTATGCCCAGGAGATCAGCCACATACATCCCCCTCCTTGCAAATTCCTAGCTCGTTTTTCCATGCGAGCGCCTCCGAAGCATCGATTGCCCCTTGAGTCTAGCGCGGTTAGAGAAGACATGTCATCCGAGTCGAAAACTTGGCAACTTGATGTAAGCACAAAGGCATCGGAATGCGTTCTCTCTCGAGCATATGTCCCTTGCTACATTCAACTTCCCCTTAAATGACGTGCATTCTATCCGAGGGTGATTATAAATAACCACTTGATCTGGGAATGCAGTGTGCATGCAGAAGCTTGCTTGAAGCGATGCAACCAGCCCAACCCGCTGATCGCAATCCTGAAGAAGGAGAAGAAAATAGTGATGGTGATGGGATTAACCCCCGAGGAGTAGAAGCTTCACCGCCTGCGCCTCGTCAAGCCTCAGGCACGAAGGATAAGCGAAGCCCGGAGAATAAACACTTCCAGGGATCCTCTCTCGGTGCTGATAAGACTATGGGTGGATCAGCTGTATCATCTTTGAATCATCTGATTGCGTACCTCTGTAGGGAGTGACAAAGTGAGGTCTGATGGTCCTAAGCAAACCGCGCAGCCTCTGAGACTACTAATCCATACCTGGGCGATAAACACACCATTCAGCACTACGAGAGAGGATGCAGCTGCGATGAAAAGCAGGTTGAGGTCGCTCAACATCCGAGGGGCGCTGTACTCTGCACGTACTCCGTGGAGTACATCTCGACCCGCTGCCTCATCCTGTCTCCTATCCGTCTATTCAGAGAGCACCCGCCAGGTATTACAGAGTCCCTAGAACGTCATCAGCAAGACGCATGGAAGAGAGTGATGACGGAAAGAAAACCCCTCGTGGTTCTGGACTCATCCTCTCGGCCGTCGGCAAGCATCAGTGACATAAAATTTACGCGGTGCGGTGGCCTGGGGAGGGATCCCTTTGCTGCTGTCGGCTAAGCGCGGGCAATTCTGGCCAATCTCGTCCTCTTCCATCCTAAAAACCGCTGCTTCGGAAATCTCTACCGGCCGACTCCACTTTCTGGGCCCAGTGGATGGGCGGAGCAGAAGGGGAAAAGGAGAAACCCGCTGGCTGGCTCAGGGTGAGTGGGACAGAGGGTCTGCGATCTCTCTGTGAGGGAACTTATCGGAGGACTCAAAAAGTTTAGCTGAGCAGTTGATGCCGGGTGCAGCGGCTAAGGAGAGTCCCATGGAAGGGCATTGACCTCATCTGGTTACATCGAGATCCTGCACCGCTGGTTTGGACTTTAGATCCAACTTTATGGTTCTTCCAGAGACTTCTCCCGTTCCCAGGTTCTGCAGTCAGTCCATCGGATCAATTCCTCTGTCGTGTTGTGCATGGGTTGAATGTGAAGATGACACTGTCGGTGGAGTACAGAACTGTATAGTCGTGAGGAGTCATTGGTGATGCGAATTAACAAGCGACCGACCGACCGACCCCGCAGAGAACTGTGCCTGTAGGTAGGGCACCAGAAGTGGTCAGGTGGAAGGGATCACATCGGTCGATCATCTGCAAGCGACCCTCAAGCGAAGACTCCACTGGTGGAAAAGACAACCCCGGGATTTTGATTTGCTGCTGTTGCTGCTACTGCTTGTGCAGCCACCGTGCGGCAGTCACTCTAAGCGGATGACACCTGACACGGTGTTAAAAAGTACGGAGTACCTCTATTCCTGGTACCCTCCAGCCTGCCTTGGCCTTACAAAGATAACTACGGTACTCAAGATGATGGATCCAGCTCTCTGCCATGGAAGCTCCGCGACACCTCGCGAGGGCGGTTGCACCCCCTTCCCACCTAAATATGATAGGGCGTGTGTGTGTGGAAGGCCGAGTGACGGATGTGAAAAGTGAAGTGATGGGTGGGTGCCAGTGAGATCCACGAATGAGCATCACAGAAGGCAGGATAGATCACATGGTCTCCCACCAATTCCGATCGCGAATTCCCCGCCGAGGACAACTGCACTGGCGGCCTCTCCACCCGGATATCGAATCCGTGTCACAGATACGTCTAGTATTGCAGAGGAAAAAAAGGCAAAGGGGGGAGACCACCTGAACACTGATACTGCCAGAAAAAAACACACACATCGTGCATGTCTACTGGGGGATTACGGAGGTGGCTGGTGAGCTGCCAACCGGAATGGGTGGAAGCAATGGAAGCGAACAGCAGAATTTTTCACTCCTTCCCTCCCCCCCAATGCCCCTGAATCAATCAGTGGAAAGGGATGGGTGAAGTGGAACCGACTCGAGTCCAGGAAGATAATCCCGAGGGTCATTCGACGTCATAGTTCATTTTCGCCCTCGCTCGGCTTTAATCGGTTCTGATTCAGTTCAACAATGTGCCAGCCAGTGCACTCACTCACTAACCACCATACCTTGGTGGTGGTGAAACAAGAATAAAACAAAGAATCAGGGCAAGTTGGCCACCCTTCATTGCAGTGCAGAGCAACAAGCAATCCAGCCAAAAAAGAAAAAAAAAACCACCGAAATCAGGTTTGGACAGATGGTCAGAGCTTGGACGGTCCTACAGGTCCAAAACAAACAGAACAGGATAGTTGATATGCAGCGACCGAGGGTCGAGGCCCCAGAAGGCGCCGAAACCTCAAGCGGCCGAGCAAACTTACCTTGCGTCAAGTTCATCGAATTCATCGCTCTGGTCCAACCGCTAAACACCGGGAAGGAAAAGTGCAGTGGAGACCTGGAATGTAGTGGATCTCATAGGCTGACGGTCTCTTAAACCTGTTTGGTGGTTGGCTGCAAGGGAGCCCTAACCCACTACGTCACCATCTTTATTCTAGTCTCTCTCTCTCTTTCTCTCTCTCTCTCTGTCTCGCTGTTTTGCTCACTCTCGCTCACTCTCTCACTCTCTGACTCTCTGACTCTTTTCTCACGCCCTCTCAGCTCCGCCTCTGGGTTAAAAGGAATGCAGGGCTTGGCTGGCGGAAAAAAAAAGACTGGATGGGCCCGTTGCCCGGATTCTACAAAAGTAGACCATAGTGCCCCCGTTGGTTAGTACTAAGTCTATTACTCTATCTACGCTGTACGCTGTACTGGGCTTTATACCGTTGTACCCCATATTGCTCCCCTTTCTCCTCTCCTCCTCCGCCCCTCCCTCCACACCCCCCTCCTCTTCTCCCCTCCTTCTATCGATCACAACCCATCTCTTCCTCCCGATCGGCCGATATGGAAATTTCTCGAGTTTTAAACTACGTGGACGAGGCTCCTCGATGGGTAGGATCAGGTAGGGAGGAGACCAGAGAACCACCACAACTACAACAACAACCACCACAGCAACAACTCCCAACACCCCCAGCAGACATCCGACCATCGCCAGACTCCACCAATCACTTTTCCTCCCCATCCTGTTCCGCAGAAGAACCCTCCCCTCGAACCACCACCCACACTGCCCTGAATCCAGCCCCCCCGCATCCTATCCTCCGCAACAAACGACCCATCCCCCGACAGGCCGGCCGTGGATACGCCCCGAAAAGCCGAGCCGCGCTGGCGTGCAACTCGTGTCGACAGGGGAAGTTCAAGTGCACGGGCGAGAAGAACCAATGCCAGCGGTGTGCCATGCTGGGCAAGCAGTGCTGGTATCCGGCGCATAAGCGCGAGCGAATTCAGAGGTAGGGAAAACCAAACCAAAAAAAAAAAAAAAAAAAGAAAAAAGAAAAAAAGCCCTGTTTGGCTGTGTGAGAGGATTTCCTTTGTTGAGACTGGGGACTTTTTGTCTAGGGAAATGGATCAATTGGTCACCGAGGCCAATGAATATCGGTTAATGCTGGAGTTGCTCCTGTCGCGCGTCAATAAGGAGGATGCGGAGGATATATCCGCTCTGCTGTTCAAGGTATTGATTGCTTTCCGATTGCGCTGTTTGCTTGGGTCTGGGACTAATCGTGATGTTTGTGAAGTACGAGAAGTGATGGGGAGGTAGTGTATCAGTGCAGTTGACTGCATTTCGACCCTTTCCACTCGTCTGCCAGTTGGTGACGACAGGCGATCATCTCCCACCTGCAGAAGACCATTTCTACTTTCCCAGCGGGCAACCCGAAATGAGCGACCCCTTCCCCACCTCCTGATGGGATCACTTCAGCTGCTTTGGTCGCAGGTAGCAGAGACTGGGTCTAGGTATGTAGCGCTCGGGTTTGAAAAGCTGGCATTTTTTTTTTCTCTTGCCTTTTTGTCCTGCGATTTGTATTCCAAATATAGAGATACCCTTCCGACGAGGAAAACCACCATCAATCAGATATTCAACCAATGCACGCTTAGACCTTCTGCCCCTGGTCTTTCCCGTACTTAAGCCTTTCACCATATGGAGGAAGGTATACAGCCCACTGGAGGGTGCACTCCTCTCGGTGTCTCCCGACCCTCTCTACTCTTCCCACCCGCGATCGTCCATTGAAAGGGAAGTGACTTAAGCTCATTGCCAAGATTCCAGTTGGGTCGTCCTGATTCGTCGGGATCAGATGCCGCTGGATAGCCCCTGGCCGCCCCGGCTTGCGAGCTCTGCGAGCTAGTAGTCGCTTGACAGTGGAGAAGAAAGATTAGATCGATTAACTCCGGGAGTTGGTCCACCAATCTGACGCCCTTGGGATTTGTGTGCTACATGCACTGGATTGACTGGTTCCCCACAATCGACCACTTGAGCTCGATCCCAAAGTACGAAGCCATGAAGCCGAAGGTAACTTATGCGAAGGATGGATGCAGTCGCTTGTTTCAGATCTAGTCTCGTACTCTACCTTGTTTGTTGTTTATTGCATTCCTATCTATTTTCTCCTGTTGTCTTTCTTTTCCCTGTGCAATCTCCAGAAGCATCTGGTGAGGTAGCCTTGGCAAGAGGATATGTTATGTGCCTCCCATCGATCCGGATTCTCCTTCTAGACACGGCACAGTAATATATCACGGCCTATATATATGGCTCTTATCCTGTGAAAAGAAACCAAGCAGAGCGACCTGAAATGGCACCTGCGGTTTCTTTCTTTTTTCGTTCTACTTTTTCTGGGGGGTATCTTCGTCCCTTCCCTTATTCCGTATCTTCACTTTGGATAAATTCCCACAACCAACTCTCTAGCCCTTGCAAGACAGAAGGCAGTTCAACTCTATTTCCTTTCAATCATTGTCTTTCCGACGCATGGATACACACATAGTATCTATAATAGTTGTCAAATCACGAGTCCCAAGCGCCATCACTACTGAGTCTAAACCTCGAAGATCTCTCAGATGACTTACGAGTCGAAGTATATAAAGAATTCTAGCAAAATTGTTTTGAACATCACCTGCCCCTCTCTATAGTTCTATACATCTGCACAAAGCCGTCGACTGTCTTCAGAATCATACTAGTTAGCTGAATGACTCACAGGATATCTTTCCCACAGCCCACAGACCCTAAGCATTAGCTCTAGGGCTCCTAATACCTGCCTGCAGGCCCCAAGTGAACAAGGAATGTACGTATCCTTGTCCGGCTCTTCTCGTGAGGCTCGGGAGTATTATCACTGGGATTGCCTTGTCCTCTCCGGCTCTTGCCCCGGTAGCCTCGAGTGTCTCAACTATTACTGATTAAGTAGTATTGCAAAGGGGCCGGGAAAGCTCCGAGTCCAAGCGTAGACCACCTCGCAGACCCTCGCCAGTTGACCGAATCTGCACTAAGAAAACCGACAAAACCAGCCCCAGCCTACAGCTTCCAATATAAACCCAAACCAAATCGTCAATTTCATCACAACTAAACAACAATCAACCCCAATTCAAACAGCTCACTTCAACCCACCCCCAATGAAACACAACCCCCAATTGATCCCCACCTTACAAAGTATAAAGAAACCCCGGCCGTTGATCCCCCAACTCCTCCACCTCCTCCGCCCCCAACCCCTCCAAGCGATAATCGCGCTCCCCACGGACCCGCCGGCGATTCTCCCTCCGGAGCAACAGATACTGCACCACCGAGCCACCCAACAGAAACACTACCAAATACCCCAACACCACCCCATGGCCCGGATAGAATCGGGGGGCGTCCTCCGTGCGGTAAATGTTCGACGAGACGATGCCGTTGAGGTTGCCCCAGCCGATCATGAGGCCTAGGGTTATGCCGCGTTTGTAGACCCCTTCAGGAATAATTAGAAATTGGGTAGAAGGGTGGCAGGGGACTGGCGCACCTTCGACATTATTGCTCACCCACGAGATCGTGTTCGCGATACAGGGGTAAATGCCCATCGCGCCAAGGAAGACGCCCGCGTACTGCACGCCCGCGGACTCGGCGGCGAGGAGCATGATGAAGCCCGCGATGCCGACGAGGGAGACGACGATGTTGTAGAGGCCGCGCTGGCGGGTGCGGTCGGCCAGGTAGCCGATGGTCACGGTGAGGATGGCGGCGCAGGCGTAGGGGGGGACGCTGAGGAGTTGCGCGCGGGTGGAGGAGTAGCCTGCATGCGGGGGTTAGTACAAAGTATAGTAGCTATATTCCCCGATCCCTGGAGAGTTGCGAGCAGCCGGGAGAAATTACCCTACTCAGAGTGTACACAGTCAGGATTAATCTCATTCACTCCGTCAGTCACTCAGCCAAGGAAGACTCACCAGTCCATTGATAATCGTCGGCACGAACAGCGAAAACGCATACAACGCCCCGTCCGCCCCCATGTAGATCACACACCCCAGCCAGGTCTTTGAGTCCTGGAGGCTCGCCCACACATACGCCGACTTGAACTGCTGCTCGCGCGCCCCGCTCCCCTGCGTATCCGCCGCCAGCCGGCGCAGCACCCGCTTGCGCTCCGCCTCACTGAGGAAGGCTGCGCGGTCGGGGAAATCGTACACCAGCCAGTACGACATCGCCCCCAGGACGACGGTGGCGAGCCCCTCGAGAATGAAAATCCAGGCCCAGCCTTCCTTCCCGCCGACCCCGTCCATTTGCGCGATCGCGGCCGCCAGCAGCCCGCCGAAGGAGCCGGCCAGCGCGGCGGCCGAGAAGAAGACGGCCATGCGGATGCCGAACTCGGCGCGGCGGTACCAGCACGACAGGTAGTAGCTGATACCGGGGAAGAGGCCGGCCTCGGCGAGACCCAGGAACCAGCGCGCGGTGAGGAGGCCGCCGTAGTTGTGGACGAGGCCCATGGTGGTCATGCAGATGCCCTGCCGGGGCGGTTAATCGCGCACGCTTTAAATGCGACAGCGGGTGGGTGCAGCAAACCTACCCAGAGAACGAGGATGGTCGGAATGAACAGACTCGGGCGCGTGCGCTTCAGTAGCACATTGGTCAGGGGCTCAAACACCGAGTACGAGACGAAGAAGACGGTCAACGAGGCGTTGTACTGGGCATTGCTCATGTGCAACGCCGTCTGCAGGCCCTCGAGCTTCGCATTGCCGATGTTGGTGCGGTCGAGGAAGGAGGCGAGGTACAGCAGCGACAGCCAGGGGATGAGGCGTCGGTCGAGTTTGCGGAGGAGACGTCGGTCCTAGAAACGAGACCAACGGTCAATTGCCTGCCTTGCACCAATCTCCCCTGTTCCGCGCCGCACGAGCCTGGCACGTACGAGAGTGGCTTTTTCCTCCTCGCTTAGACCGAGGTCGGGATCGTCGATTGCGTGCAGGTGTTCGAGGGTGGGCTTGGAGAGTTCGGGGTCGTGCAGCCCGTGGGCTTTCTCGGGGGGTGCGTCCATTTCCTTGGTCTTCATGGGGTGATGGTGTCGCAGGAGTGAAATGACGGTCAATTGGCGACAGAAAGAGAAGATGGGAAGAGAGAGAGAGAGAGAGGGAGGGAGAGAGCTCCCCTGTCCTCTTCCTCCACAACTCCAAGCCATCGGGCATCGGGGGGATTCAATGCGGTGCGGGGGCTGAGTCATGCTGCCAATGATCGACAGGCTGTCCCTTGCGTGGATTTTATGGGGAAGTCGGAGAGAATCCTTGCTGTTTTGATTCACTGTCGGGTCTTTTGAAGCTTCTGCACCCAATTTTCAGTCTCGCATTGAGCAGTGATTGGTCTATCTGGGAGGTCTTCCAGAGAAGATCTCTGTCTCCATTTTCCCTTCATCTTCTTCATCGCAACCAGGAGTACAGAGTCAATCCGGGGTATACAGAGACCCCAGTTCAGAGGAGGAGGTGTTCCCCGCATTTCTCCAACCGAGAGGATCAACCCTTTGCCGGTGCCTAAGCGATAAGCTGAAGCTGCTTGGCGACATCCCCGCCTTCACTGGGATTCTTCTCACCTTCACCGATCTCTTCTGCATGCCATTCTCATGCCATCGGCGAACTACCATGGATGGAGGAGATGTGGTGAGAGCGAACGATCATGATCACTTGATTACAACTGCCGAGACAGCCGGTACTTGACGCTGCAGGTACCGTAGCAGCTCCAGAATGCAAGGGGATGTGGATCCTATTAAACGAGGCACAACGCCACCCATCTCAACAGGTGAGCAGCTCCATGCTGTGTCTTATCAGTCTCATGGTGTTTTTGATCTCAGCGTCTCACCTTCCTTACAGTTCCGAGCAGATGCTGGCGTCGCTGTTTCTGCCTCAGGCATCGAGAGCAACAAGCTCACCAGCACGTGATCTTCCCTCTCTTCTGGTTTGCCGTGTTTGTTTACCCTGTCACACTCTCGAGCCTGAGGCAGCAAATTTCATAAGGATTCATAAATGACTCAGACCGCATCCCCTCACTTAGCATAAACAATACCGCATTAATCGCAAGTCAAGAAAGGCATCTCAATCAAAACTCTCACCACACCTCACTCAACGATCATTATTCAGCACAGTCCCTCAACAAACTCCCTCATCCACACTCCTCTTCCCCGTTCCCTCCTCATCCCCCCTCTCCCCCATACCCTGCAACGTCGCCGCCACCTCCCCATCCAACCTCGTATCCACCTCCCGCGAAAACAATGACGCGATAATTGACAACCCCCCAAACGCAATACTCACGCAGAACACCGTGCGGAAGGACATCGCGTATGCCGTCTTCTCCGCGTCGGCCACCGCCGCCAGGACCGTGCTCGTCATGCCGGGCACCGCCTCGAGGGCGGCAGTGGTGCCCGCCGCGACCGCCTCCAGCAAGTCGGCCAAAGAGCTTGCCGGGAGGCCGGCCTGCGTGGCGGCGGCGGAGACGGTGGTGGGAATGTTAGCGGTGATGCGGTTGGAGAGGATGGCGACGTAGATGGCCGCTATACCCATTAGCATGTTGTCATTGCGAGAAAGAGAGAGAGAGAGAGAGAGAGAGAGAAAGGTAAGATGCGACAGGGCTGGTTGCAGGGTGCGGCTGAACTTACTGGCGATAGTGCCAAAGATCTGCTTCGCGGAGCCCAGGAATCCACTGGCGAGGCCGATATCCTCTGGTTTACAATATAACGGGCACATGATGATGGTGATGAGCTCGAGGTAGCCGACTGCGAAGCCGCCGATGGCGGTGAACTAGATTGCATGCCAACGGTGAGTAAGGATGATTCCTTGGGGAAGGGGAAGTGACAATGAGACGAGGGGGGGCACGTACGGCAATACCATAGGCCTGGCGGTGCTGGTTGATGGCCGCCAAGGCACCGGAGAACGCGGTGATGGTCACCGTCGACGCGATGAGCTGGTACTTGGAGAAGCCGATCGGCTTCATGAATAGCCCGGCGGCGATCTCCCCCACGATGACTCCTACTCCGGTGGTGATCTGGGCTGTCAGTTGAAAGATCACTCAGTGGGAGGATGGTACAGTATAGGCGCCACTCACCGAGAGCCAGCCGGCTTTGATCGTGTCGGTGGTGAACAGGTAGAGCACCGCCTCGGGCCACAAGAGACTACGACAGTTAGGGCTCTGGCAGCTACACGGAGGGGGGCGGGGTCTCACCTCATGGAGAAGTACACCATGTTGCCCACCAGGGCGGAGCACACGGTCGCCGCATAGCCGGGGTTGCGCAGGAGGGACATGGGGAGCAGGGGCTGCTCGAGGGGCGCGTAGATTTCTGTCGTCGCGTTCAGGAGGGGTGTCTGGGTGTCTGTTGGGGGGGGAGCAGCAGGACATACCGTAGAGAGCAAAGACCAGGATCGAGATAAAGCCGACCACCAGCACGGCAACGACGTGAGCAGAAGACCATGCGTACGAGGTTCCTCCCCACGCTAACAACGCTGCATCAGTAAGAGCACAGCAGACGCCAGGGAACCGGAAACATACAAAGACCCAACAGCACCAGCACCACACCAGCGGCGTAGAGAACGAAGCCGATCCAGTCGAACTTCTTCAGCCCCTCCAGGCGGCTCTGCTCACCACGCTTCCGGTCCCAGCCCGGTGGGAAGTAGAAGAGCACCAGCAGGATGATGGACAAACCGCAGGTGATCATGTTCAGGTAGTACGTCCAGCGCCACGAGGCTGCCGTGTGGGCGACAAAATCATTGGCGATGATGGAGCCGAAGGCGGAGAAGGGGAGGGTGGTGATGAAGATGCTGGCGTTGACCACAGGACGAGCCCGGTTGGGAACCAACTCCGCGATCACGAAGGTGAAGGTCAACTGCACGGCAGCAGCCAATCCACACAAGACACTGCCACCGATCACCGTCGGGACGTTCTTCGCGGTCGCGCAGACAATGGCCCCAATCAGTCCCAGCACCTGTCCGCCGATGAGGATATACCGACGACCGAAGATATCTCCCAGACGGCCGACCAGCAGCAGTCCGACCTATAACACCAATCAGTATGCATCACGGCATCATCGGCATCATCATCCAGCAGGGGAATCGGCGTACTCCGGAGATTAAGGTGAACACCGTCGAAATCATGCTATAGTTGGGGTCCGGTCCTGTGCGCACAAGCAGAGACGATCAGCGGATGCCACCCCGATCGGCCCCGTTTCAGGGGCGATGGAGACTTACCGAGATCTTCATTGATCGCAGTCAAGCTGTTGACCTATGGAAAAGTCAGAGACCATGACTGAATTGTCCTGTCCCGGACGACGCACCGGCAAGACATAACCCAGGTACAGACTGATGGCCATCAAACAGACAGCGACCACGGAGCCGATGAAGTTGGGACTGCGATAGTATCCGCTTGGCATCTGGTTCAAGTCGACCTGGTGGCCCTGAATAGAGCCCGCCACGGGCTGCGGAGTCTTCTCGTCCGCCATGGGTGCCCCTCGAAGGTGGTGACAGGGATCCTGCAACAGAGAAACAGAAGGCAGAGAGGGTGTGCTGGAGGTAGAAAAAAAGAAGAAGATGTCTCAGCTGCAGGCATGCGGATAGTTAAAGTAGACCCAGCATGGCCGTATGCAGGGAAGAGGCAACCGCCACGAGGCGAAAATGCGCTAGAGAGTCGTCAACCCGGACTGGAACGGCAACCCATCTCATTTCAGCAGTCTAGATTGTTGACTGGCACGATGGGAAAGCTACTGGCACACGAAACTACAGACACGGCGAACAAGCCATGAACGGAATACCAAGAATCACCATGCGATGGCTAGTCTGGGAGTCGATACGTACCTGGGTGGTGGGTGAGTGGGGAAGGGAGGGGAAAGAGACAGTAGTCAATCCTTGCATTGGCAGCAGCAGCAGAAGAGAGGAGTCGAGGGGGGGAGGTGGAGGGGGTGTGAGAAAAGACAGAGAGAGACCGCTTAGGGTTCATCAGGACCACAAAATCGGCGACGGTCCTTGCGCGATATTGAAGGCCCGCAGTAGTTGGAGTGGAGCCGGACTTGGCGAATGGGTGACTTGAACTACATCAGCCAATCCAGTCGCCCCCGATCGATCTAGAGTGCTCTGTTGAGCATTGGTTGCATGGCACGGAGAAGAAATAAATGACAGACAAAAAAATGCCAGCAGAGTTGCCTGTCCTGCCGCTTGAAGCCAATTTAGAGAGACTCCCGAGTCCCGTTGCAGAACCCAAGGCGTGCATCAGAGACACCCAACACTCCGGAGGTACCGACTGGAGGCCCTCTACAATACTAATCCCAAGGAATAAATCCTGAATGGGTCAAAGGAACACTGCCTTTTCCCCGAGATTACGGGAGAGTCCCGGAGAATAATGGCGGTGGCAAAGACCCTCCTTGCATTCCTTCCCTTCACCCCTGGGCACAAGATAGAAAGGCCCAGGACGTCTGCTAGATTACCTCGTTGCTGTCACTGCGTACTTCATCTAGGCCCTAAGGTTGTCTCTTTCCTGCGCCTGCCTTTGCTTCTTGATTGCCCAGCAAGGCCGGTATTATGGAGGACCTGACCTTCAGAGAGGAGTCTTCGTCCAATTCATCGGCCGACCTCGATGCCTCGCGAGTCCCGTCGATCATCGTCTGCAACACGGTGCTGATGGTAATTGCGAGCTTTGGGGTGCTGGTGCGGGTCTTCGTGCGGACGCAGTATCTCTCTGGACTTGGGGCCGATGATTATTTGTGCATAGTGAGCTGGGTGCGTTTGCGGTCTTGGCTAGGGCTTCGTTGATGGACTAACATTGCTGAGCGTACAGGCTTTTACACTCGCGCTATGCATTCTTTGCATCTTAAGTGAGTTTCTGCGTGACTTGTCTGCGCGCATTCCATATCAGACTACTGACCATTGAGCCTCCAGTGACCGACTATGGCTTCGGGCGACACATCGCGACGGTCAAAAGCGATGCCACCCTGACGATGTTCCTGAAGGTCTGCAGAGACACCTCCCCACCAACTGACGGCATGCACTGACTTGCCCTCTGGTCTCCAGCTCGACTTCGCTACCATGATCGCCTACCTGATCGCTCTGGGCACCGTCAAGTGCTCCTTCTGTGTTCTATACCTCCAGATCTTCCCGGGGAAAACATTTCGAATTGTCTGCTGGAGCCTGTTCGCCCTGCTGGTAGCAGAGACGATCGAGGAGTGCCTGGTCGTCGTCTTCCAGTGCACCCCGATCCACAAGGCCTGGGATCCCACCGGCATGGTCCCGGGGAAATGCTTGCAGCTGACCGCATTCTACTACATCTCCTTTGGCATCAGACTGGCAACCGACTTGACCATTTTTGCCCTCCCGATCCCGAAACTGGTGCAATTGAACATGACCCGAGGCAAACGCGCGGGCTTGGTGGTTATGTTCGGCCTGGGAGTCCTGTACGCAACCTGGGTGCTCCGTAGCAATTCTGCCCCATGCTAATCGATAACCGCAGGGTCTCTGTGACGAGTATCATCCGGGCAACTTATATCAGTAATTTCTCGCTGGATCACACGTGTAAGTGTTGCCCCCCCCCCCCTCTCGTCATCCACTTTCTTTTTATGGACACATGCATCTAACCTGCGGCGGCAGGGACGCTGGTGAACCCACTTAACTGGTCCAGTGTGGAGGTGGCCGTGGCCATCTTCATTGCCTGCATTCCCTCGTTCAAGAGTCTCATCACCTTCCGCTTCCCCGCCCTGCAGCGCCTGCTGGGGCTGTCCAGCAAGGGCGACTCGACCGGTCGATCGCGCATGTACGGCACCTCGGGCCGGCGCACGACGCAGGGACGGTCGCTGGCCCATCAGAGCATCAAGCTGGACACGGTGACGGGCGAGAGCCGGGCGGATATCGAGGCCAGTCTGACGGGCTCGGAGGAGCGGATCTTCCCTGTCGCGGGCATCCAGATCACGACCCATGTGAGCGTGAATCAGAGTGACTGAGATGCTGGTCGTTGCCTCCCCCCATTTCCTTTGTGCCACCTGTCCCCTCCATCCCTCTACACACCACACTGTAGTCTACGATAATAATGCCACGCCTATTGAACTGAGATGCACGGAAGAGCGACAGATCGACTAGTTACATACCAAACACGGTCACTGGATCGGGCCCACAGAGAGGGGTGGGAATCAAGGCCCGCCGGAGTCTTTGCCAGTTTGGCTTAGCCTGATGGTCTAGGCTGCAGTAGCACCTCTAGGAGTGGGATGGAGTAGGATGGAGCAGGATGGAGCAGGATGAAGCAGGATGGAGTAAGCTAATCTAAGCTTATGCAAGAGACGGTCGCGAAGCTAAGGATTTCTTCTTTCCAACCCCTGATGCCACCAGGGAGGGTGTCTTACCCGGACGCGCAAGACATTTTCAGGGCCGCTCTTGGCGGGCTGTGCCGTGGTCTTGCCCTACCTTGTGTTCAAGTCTGGTTATGTTGGGGTTACTGAGACATAGTCTGTCTGCACTGAAGGAAAATTCGACCAGACGCTAAAAAAAAACGAAGGCATCCGCTAGTTCCAGACGGAAGGGCGATAATCCCATACCAACGGGAATCGAATCCCAGCCCTGGAATTAAATATTCCCCCGGCGACCCACCAGGTAGGATTTAGTCCCGGGATGGAGCTCCACTCACTCCATTGCAGGTGGAAGAGGATGGTTTGATGTAATTTTTGTGCCTTGTCTGGTCCACTCATGTCTTGCCAGTATTCCGTGAGTAGCTACGGATGCCCTCCGTCTGGACTGGTTGCCTACATGCATCATGAGGATTGGATGTCGCGGCCTGTCAGAACCCATCCCATACTGTTAAGTTCTCCGTCATATGATTCATACAGCTGTGAGTACCTAGTAGAACAGTACCGAGTAGGTAGTCAGTCATACTATGGATCGACGGTGACGGTACTCTCCTGTCGGCTGGGAGTCGGCTGTTGGTTTCGAGACCTATGGACCCGATCACTTCACTGCATTTACGCACCACGCTATGCACCACCCCTGCTGACAAGACAATAAGCTGCTTATGGGCATCATTGAGTTGCGTCGTTGTACCCATCTCTCGGGACTGTTGTGAAGAAAATAAACGCTGCAAGCAAGAGGAGGCTGGAAATTTCCGAGCAGAATCTTATCTTACGCCACCCCCCCCTCCCAAGAGGATGACAGCCGGAACCCTAACTCGATGTCCCTGGATGGTCAAAGACACCACGCAACCTCATCCATCAGTGGGTCCACAGCGACAAAAGAGAAAATTCCCCCCATATCGGACCCGAACTTTCCACCGATCTTGTACCCACCATATCCCAATTCAGTCCAGCTTGCCCTCCGGGGCCACCTCCGGGGCATTTCTTGACACATCCGCGGTAATGGCCGCCCGTCCGCTGTCTCCACCTATCGCCTGAGGCCAAGTCTTCACCTCTTGGTCGTGGTTAATTTGAGGTCGGCGACTTGCCGACAGTGTGGACGTAGTTGTCCACAGGGTGACTAGCAAATTCAGCACTCCGGAGTCCGAACACACCTATTCGTGTTCTGACTCGGACAGTCACCCGTTCGTTCCTCTCCAGTCGCAACGTCGGATTCGACCGACGAATCGAAGCTGACCAAAGCCAGAAGCCCACTCCTGCATTGGACGCAGAACCATGCCACCAGCCTGCCGTGGACCCCTGAATCACCCATGTGCAAGTCGACGCCAGAATGTGAGCAGGGGGACGGGCAACCCATCTGTCGCATGGATCCCATTCCCAAACCTCCTCTGCCACCAACCATTACACCACAGTAAAGTACTACTCCATCATGCAGGAACACCCCCCAATCCCCAACCAGGGCCACCATGCGATCGTCTTCGGATGCTCGGGCATTAACGGCTGGGCGCTGGTCAACCAGCTGCTCTCCGACTACCCAGCGCCCGGCACATTCAGCAGAGTGACCGCCGTGGCGAACCGTGCGTTCCGCCGCGAGGAGGCTCAATGGCCCTCGGACGATCGCTTGCAGATTGTGTCGGGCGTGGACCTGCTGGCGGGCGACGATCCGGCCCTGGCGGCCACGTTGCAGACGGAGATCCCATCCGTCGAGACGATCAGCCATGTGTATTATGCGGGTATGTCTGACCTCCCAAACCCCCTGCATCCTCATCCCCTGAGTTTATCACTGACCCCGCGTGCCACACAGCCTACCGCGCCAACGACGACCCCGCCGAAGAATGCCGTGTGAACAAGGAGATGCTGCGCGCTGCCGTGCAGACCCTGGAGCGGATCTCACCTAACCTCGCCTTCGTGACGCTGATCACCGGCACAAAGGTAACTGACACCACCTGCTCCCCTTCCCCCCCCGCATTGCAGTCGGGATCTGACCCTCCCAGGCCTACGGCGTCTACCTGCTCGACAAATTCCCTTTCCGCGGACAGACCCCGCTGAGCGAGGATCTGCCGCGTGTGCCGGCCGAGTACGCCAAAGACCTGTTCTACTACCACGAGGTCGACCTGCTGAAGGAGCTGAGCGCCGGGAAGCCGTGGTCGTGGTGTGAAGTGCGGCCGGATGTGATTGTACCTCCCCCTACTCTGCCCAGCCCATCCCTCTCCGTCTCTCAAACTAAACCCACATGGTGACCACCAGGTCGGAGTCGCCCCCTTCGGTAACGCAAACTGCATGGCCCAGACCATGGGCATCTACCTCAGTCTCTACCGACACATCCACGGCGTGAACGCCCGCGTCCCTTTCCCCGGCAACACCACCACCTGGACCCTCACCTCCACCGACTCCAACCAAGACATCATCGCGCGGTTCTGCATCCACGTCTCCCTGCAAGCCCCAGAGATGGTGGCGGGGAGGGCCTTCAACATCGCCGACAGCGCCCGGCCCGTTGCGTGGTCGGAGCGCTGGCCCGCTCTCGCCCGGTACTTCGGGCTTGAGGGGACGGGGCCCGACGCGGCGGCGCTGCATCCGACGGCGTTCATGGAACAGCATTGGGATACGGTGCGGCAGCTGTGTCGGGAGAAGGGGTTGCGGGAGGAGGTGATTGATCGGAGTGTGCATAATACCGGGGCGAGGATGGGGAGCTTGCGGTTGATGGACTTTGATCGGGAGTTTGATTTGCGCAGGGCGAGGAGTGTCGGGTTTGCGGAGGAGTTGGGGGTGGAGGAGTCGTGGGGGAGGGCGTTTGAGAGGGTGAGGAAGTGTGGATTGTTGTTCTAGCTGGGTGGGTTATTTGTGGATAGGATTGGGGGGTGGGATCATCATTGAATATAGCCATCTGGGCCATGCGGTAGTGAGTGAGCAAACTCCGATTTCCCATTCAGCGCCATTAGGGCTCAGGGGATCGCTCGCTAGGCGAGACAGAGACAAAGTGCTCGATTCAGACTTAGCCTCGCTTTACAGAATAGTTCCATCGCGCCGCATGCACCACAGAGCGGCGACCAGTATGGAGAACGGGGTGGAGCATTCCCCGTGTGGATTCTCCATGAGAATGAGAGGCGTGTATTGAATGATGCCAACTGCTACGATTCTGGGATGTTTTCCAACCCAGTTTTATGACAATATGTTGAAGAGTGTATGGCTGCGGTTGTTGAGCACTTGCGCTCAGCCCTAAGTGAGACCAACACCCCAATCATTTCTGCCCACAAACAACACCAGCTAAGAGATCGTGAAACTGAGTTCTGATCTTTGCCATTGAGGAAACGAGAATACCACTCAGGTTGCCTAAGCTACAAACATCTCCGCGAAGGTATGGAAGAGAAATCGCATTCTTGACATGAGGTGGGAAAGGGACTACACGTTAGCTTGATATTGATTCGACCACCGAAAGTAGTCCAGTATGCAAGAACAAACTGCCTTGTTTCGATGTCACACAGAATCAGTCCCTGTCTTTTGCAAATAAATAACTAACTTGACCCTTTTCCTTCCTGTTAATTGTCTAATCCAACTCAACAACTACCCATTACGCCGTCTTCCGCTTCTCGATCGTCAACCACATATCGGTCCAATGCCCGACCCCCCCCTGAATCACGAACCGGGCAACCGGCTTATCCGGGACGATCTGGGGGGTATAGTGTCGAAAGAACTGCAACGGCCCCTTGAACAACTCCATCATCGCGATCTCCCTCCCCAAACACACCCGCGCTCCATACCCAAACGTAAAGATATACTTGTTCAACACCTTCGCCCGTTCCACATCCAGCCATCGTTCCGGCCGGAACTCCTCCGCGTCCTCCCCAAACACCTTTCTGTCGCGATGCATAATCCACGGATTGCCCGAGATCTCGGTGCCGGGGGGCACGAATTTCCCGTACAGCTCCATCCCCGGCTCCGCCACATACCGGGGGAAGAGATTCGGCGCGGGGGGATTCAACCGGATCGTCTCCCGCACACACGCCACATAGTAGGGCAGATGATCGAGGACGTCCGCATACTGAGGGACGGCGCCCTCGGGCAACACTCCCCGGGCGATCGCTCCATCAATCTCGGCCATCATGCGCGCGTACACGTCGCGGTGGGTCAGGAGGTTGTGCACCAGCGCCTGGAAGACGGTGCCCGTCGTGTCGGCGCCGGCGAGCAGCACGAGCAGCACCTCCGCCTTGATGTACTCCATGTCCAGGGGCTGGTCGGTCTCCGTGCGGGCTTCGAGGAAGGTCTGCAGGAGGTCGACGCGGCCGATGTCCTTCTTCTCGGCGAGGTCGCGCAGGCGTTGCGCGATGAGCCTGTCGCGGAACCGCATGAGCACCCCTACCCCGGAGGGGTCCGCCGGGGTGGCGACGAGGTATTTCTTGAGGCAGGTGGTTTTCATCCAGCTGGTGAAGGGGTGGAGGCGCGCCAGGAGTCCGAATGCGGGCAGCCCGTCGTGGAAGCCTTGGATCAGGCCGCCGACGTCGTGGGCTTGCGCGACGAAGCCGAAGGGGGCGCCGAAGCCGACCTCGCTGATGATGTCGTAGGCCATGTAGCTGGCATGTCGCAGGGGGAAGTTAGTGGAGTGCCGTGCGCGAGACGGGCAGAAGAGGTGGGGTCACGTACACTGCCCACCAGGCAAAGTCAAAGGGTGTTCCGGTGCGGGAGAACTTCTCGTCGAGTTTGTCCAGCCACTCTTGCAGGCGCAGGTCGATCAACGGCTCCATCTTCTTCACGTTGCTGAAACTGTACTGTCACGGGCGTCAGTCCCGCGTCTCAATCGACAGGTGGATGGCAGAGCCTACCGGTCCGGCAATGTGCTTGCGGAACGTGGCGTGGGTCTTGTGCGAGCGCATGTTGAACAACGACTCGGTTTCGCCGAACGAGCCGGTGATGTAGTGGCCGGTCTTGTCGGCCTGGCGATGGTAGATGTCCGGAAGCTTGGTTGGGTCGCTGACCAGCAGCAGAGTCGGGGTAATGCGGACGACAGGGCCTGAATTCAAGAGAAATCAGCGTCAGATGCGTGGTTTATGGAGTGCTATGTCCCCCTCGGGAGCATCTACCATATTTCTGGATCAGCGCAGAGCAGGTCGGTAGCTCCGTCTGGCGCAGATTATGCCAGGCGATCCAAAGGCGAGTGACGCTGCCCCAGAAAGGCCCAGGAAACTTCGCGAGCGGATGGAAGAAGCGGTAGTAGATGATCTGGTAGACGCCTTTCAGGACGACATACGCGATCACACCCAGAGCCACCCTGGCAAGGGTGACCTGCGACAAGAGGTTCTCTAGGCCCATGATTGTCGAGTGAACGAGGCAAGCGAGTCGCAGAGGCCGGAGAGTCGAGCTCTTAAAGATACGACCATCGTCTGATCTCCCCCCGGCCACGCAACGTCGGTCTCCTTAATGCTCGCCGAGCCCAGCAAGGGGCCTCGACTATAGCTGATCGGAGTGGGTAGAGGGCAAATTAGGGTCCGCTTGCATCGCAATTGGTATCTCATTGGCACGAGCTGGAGCAGGGGACAACGTGCAATCCGTCCTTCGTGCCACCAAGTGAAAGAGGTCTCCGAGCGTCCAACCAAGACACGGAGATGGTCTACTTGTCAAGCCTGTTTCGGGAGGACCTAGAGTCTAATGGGCCAGTCATCCGGACTGGAGCACCGTTGGGGGGCGGGGGTGGTCATGGTGGGTGGGTGTCAGGGGGGTTCTGACAGGCTGAAGGGCTTCGGCTCATCTACTGTACGAGACTTAGGGTTCAACGGCACCTCGTGGCCTCCTGGGTTGTACACCACAGTGGCCCCCGGAAGAAGCCGATTTCACTTCATCATTCGCAAAGATCGAAGTATGATCGCGAATTCGGGTGACTAGCGACCGTTGACAGGTGTCAGAACCACCAAGTTGACTCGAGGAACAGGGCTCTTCCCTGTCGAGTTCACTCTTACGAAAGAACAAAGGTCTGCCTGCGGATGCTGGTGGGTTGGAAATCAGGACCGACTCCATAACCGACAATCTTCTCCTCCCTCCCTATCCCTTAATTCGAGCGAGGTGATAGGGCTTTAAAACATGAACCATGATGCCCCTCATGGCACAATGTAACCTATCGCATCGACTGCTTCAAATTGAGCCCCACCGCGCAACAGTGCTTTTGCGGCCACCAAAGGCAGCTAAGAGCCACTAAAGGCCACTAATGCGCGCACCGCCGTCCGATCGACATTCTTGCTCTCACCTACTTGCCGTTTGCGGTGGGAGGAGATGGGCGACTTCGAGAACTGTGGTACTTTCGACAGCTTGCGTCGTCAACAGTTTCCTCTGCAGGAAGAGGGAACATGACGTTGTCTCGTTCGGCAAGCTGCCATGGAGAGTAGTGATTTGGAAGAAGTTAATTGTTGCCAATTGAATGACTGTTCCCCACCCTACTGTACCAACGGTCGTCCAGCTCCCAGCTTCAAGGGCCAGAGCATTCGGAGAGTCGGCGATGGGGATGGGCCTGAGCTGTGAGGGCCGGGGAAATCCCCCGGAATTGAGGGGATTGCGATGGGCGATTCCCGCATCAGCCTCTTCCGTCGTGGCGCATTGAGGGGGGGGAGGGGGGGTGCGTGTTCCCATGAACTGCTCCAGACATACATACGATGGTCGATGGTGGGGAGAATCTGGTCCCTTCTGTGCAGACAGCCGGACTCCTTACCTGAGCCCAGGAAAAGAAAAAGCACACGTAACCCAATCCAAGGCCATTGTTCCGGACTGACATATGATGGAAAGTATCAACCGGGGTTTGAATCCTGGAACCCACGACAAACCTCTCAGCACAGGCTTGAGACAATCACTCTCAAGTCAGTCTCTCCACCGCCAGTTCTCCGCCAGTCTACTACTGTGGCGGCTGCTTTGCCCTAAGCCGATTGCAGTGAATGCGTCTGGGCTTGCCCTCCCAAGTCAGACGCCGGTCATTCAAGATCCTGCTGGCCTCGGAAATAAGTACGTACTAAGGCTACCTACTCTAACTACTAATTCCTTTTGACACGTCAGCAGCAGGCAACTTATACTCGGGTGGGGACGCGTAAGAATAGGAATTGTGCGGCAGGCAACAGGCGTGGAGACACCTGCAGGCTTGTTCAACATCGTATGCACGCGCCAGGAAGCAAGCAGAACGCTCAACCCGTAAGGGATCTGTCATTTGTCAATTGCAGGGCTGTCGCGATCGGCGGGTTTCATTTCTTTTCCCCGTCCGGAACGATGGCCCGCGCCGACGATCCGGCCCAGCGCTGCTAACCGCTCGACACAGACGCTGTGTCAGATGAAAAGATCCGTACTCCGTACTTTTGCGGAGATTCATAGACGAAGACCCCCCTGTCTGCTAGTCCCAATGGAGCGAATGTGGCCTAATCGGTTGTCTTTCCACCCCCTGTTTAGAACTGTGGTCCCAAACTTGGGGATATGCGGTCAGGAATTTTCGCTCCAGATTCACTGTTTAGAGAAACGCCACTGTCCATCACTGAGGTGAGTGATGTCAAAGGAGTCCATCTCGTCAAGAGATGGAGAGCAGGAGGGAGACGTCGGCGAGCCAGGGTTATCCCAGCAAGGCGACTTGCAGTCCCTTGACGCTGCATGATCAACAGACCGAACTCCATCACAAAACGAAAGTCAATGCGCGAGGTAAAGTCGCGGCTCGCTACATAAAGGCATGTCACTCGGCCGGAGCTATTTTGGAAGCGGAGCATTCTTTCGTTCCCTTTCGCTCGTTGCTTTGTATTGCGTTCGGATATGGCCGAGACGCAGGGCCCCGTCGTGGCGGGCGTGGCCATCGCCTTTGCTGTACTCACCTTCACTGTTTTAGGTCTACGGTTATTTGCCCGGGTCTTCGTGCTGAAGCGCCTGGGATTGGACGATTGTGAGTGGGCTTTGAGCTGAGCAAAGGGTGTGGATGTGATTGACTGATGAGTACCTGGTTAGACTTGATCGTCGTGGCTTGTGTAGGTTGACCGGCATTTGTTGATCGATTTTGGAGCTGATCGAGTAGTTGCTTTCAGGGGCTTTCACAGCGGTGACCGTTGTTGGTATGTCTCTATCATCACACGTTGAGCAGCATCGACCCGACTAACCACCATCAGCCGTCCAACATGGCATGGGCCAACATATCGACGAGGTCAATCCCGAGGGCCTCATCACCTACGCCTTTGTACGTTCTCTGCCATCCATCGTGACATTTCTCTCCTCATCGTTTACCTATGCTGCAGGTTGTGTGGCTCAGTTCGATGTTCTACCTCGCCTGTCTGGGCTTCATCAAGACCTCCGTCTGCTACTTCTACACTCGACTGGGCGACAAAACCTTGACACGACGGTCGCTAGTGATGATGTGCGTGGTGGGATGTCAAGCGATGGCATTCGTCCTGACGGCAGCCTTCCAATGCAATCCGATTCCCAAGGCGTGGGATGCCAGTCTATCCGGTCACTGCGTCTCCATCAACGTCTTCTACCTCGCCAACGCGGCCTTGAACATTTTCACCGACTTGCTGACCTACACGCTCCCTATCCGGGTCATTCTGCACCTCCACATGCCCCATAAACAGAAATGTGCATTAGGTGCCATCCTCTGCCTCGGCCTTTTGTACGTCACTCCCCTACATACCACCCCCAGCTGCCCCAACCACCACCCAACGATCTAATCCCTCCCCAGCGCCTGCGTCTCCTCCATCATCCGCATCACCTACATCCCCGCAATGCTCACCTCTGCCGACTCGACCTACGCCATCAGCGGCGCCATGTACTGGTCTGCGATCGAGATCAACGTCGGCATCCTCGCCGCCTCCATTCCTTCCTTCAAAGCGATCGCCTCGCGCTTCCTGCCGCGCTGGATCGGCGAATACTCCTCCAACAAAGGCTACAGCTACGGCGGATGGTCGAGCGGCAACAACCACGGGGCGAAGCGGTACGGGTCGGGCTTCTCCAAGCCACGGGCGCCCGAGTTCGGGATGAGTGTGCTGCAGAGCTGCGCCGATACTGGCAGTGAGGATCGCATCGTCGTCCCCGCGGGGAGAATCATGGCCCAGACGGAGATCGAGACGAATGTCGAGGTTAGTCCAGTGTATCTTCGCTCGTCGGCTTCGTGTGAGCTGCCGCGGTGAGGCGCGGGTGGGGGGCCTTTTTCTTTTGTTCGTGATGTATGGTTTACTAGAGCTACATGTACGGCTAAGCTAGATGTCATTCCTTTCCTTCCAATTGTTGAGACATGAGTCTATCCCTCGGGTCAGTTATAGCATCGCATCTAGGTAATGGGAGAAATACTACATACACCCTTCACCCTACCGGTACTCTGTCCTGTGGCCTGGACTCGCCACACCAGCAACCATACCCCTTGCAAATCTGGACCTCTCTCACTCTGATACATCCCTCTTGGAACGGAACTTGCCCGATCAGACAGGTCAAGGACCTTGAACCCAAGCCCCCACATTGTACGGATGCCGCTCGGACGTTGGGAACGGGGACTTTTGGATACATCACCTCTGCCGGGTTGCGCGCGGGCCGCGGGTCAGATTCGGGCCTCCACCCTGGAAATGACGTGCGTCCGACTATCTGATACCCGGTGGATCGAGACGGCAAGTCGTTGGGACAAGCCATCAGAAAAGTCTATCGGTGGCCCGATCACCAAATGCCGAAGCATATGCCATTGATTATTGCTCGGAGATCGCCATCCGGACACTCAGGTGGAGAAAAAGGGTGGATCTAGGGCATCGATGCCGAGCAAGGGGCATACACTCTCCCTATGGGGTTGTTCGGCGATAAGTCAATGAAAGATTTCCCTCCTGAATCTATGGCCGCTGACTTTGACGCATCCGCATCCTTGGGATTGAGACTTGTGCCCCTTTACCGGCAGCGGCTGAGAGAGTCGATTTGATTCATTGCTTGATCTTCTATGACGATCGGAATTGGAGATGGTCAAGATGTAATACCTACAACCAACATCTGCTCCCCATCTGATCTGTCACAATTCCGCACAGTACACCTTTGTTGCCGGTGAATCTAGCGACTGGTCTCTTGTTGATGTGTGTAAAGCGTGAGACAACGACAGAGATCATTATCCTAGGCGTGAGGATTGCGAGACTTGTAGTGATTATACATGGTAGCAGTATAAGATATCGGCGAGTTCTAGCTATAATAAGAATAAATTGGATACTAGATAGAGGTGAATACTTTATATAGATTTCTAATATTATAGTATCGATTTTATATGATATAGCTTGCTTACTTTGAGTTATCACTAAATTAATTTATATAGGATATTATTTGCTATAATACCGAAAACCCCTTAAAAGACAATACACGACGTCATTCTTATATCAAAAGAGAATAAATATGTTGTCTGAACGGATATCATCTGTGCTGATGTCCAATTGGGAAATGATATCTGTCGGGCAAGTTCGGCATGCACACCGAGAGCGATTACTGCGATTGGAGACGGATACCTGTTTTGATCCTCACATATAACAGGACAGTGGGGACATTAGAATAGTTGACTACACATTTCAGGTTGCTGCTTCTCTTCTAACAGAGGCTCTCACCGCACCCGGTGCCAAAGGCGAAAACTTCCAAGGAAATCGATGGTTAGCAGACTTCGGAATTGATACACTTCGTTCCTGCATCACCTACGATGGGTTTCGAAAAAGGAGGTCAAACCGAGTGAGTTCTAGCGCTTGACGTTCAGGTGATAATCCAGTACATTAATGAACTGTAAAGGATACTGCCAGCTTGAAGCACCGGATTCGTAGCTACTCTTACCTCAAAGCAGTGGCGGAGCGCACAACCTTTGACAGGTGCCTTATGTATAATCCCCGCTCCCTATTCACTGATATAGCGAAGATACTACATCTGGGCACTCTTCCTGGAGAGTGGCGAAGCCGCCGTGCTATCTGGTACGGGATTTGTGGCTATGGAATATGATACAAGGCGTCAGCAGAAAGCCAGGCAATCCTGTGCATAGCATGGACACCGTTGCATCAAAAGAATACTGCAGGAGGTGGCGGCGTCGATCGAAGAGAATTCTCCAGAATATAGGCGCAAACTCGACTCTGGGCAGGAAGTAGTTCCCCAGATAGCCTGGAATCCACCACAACAACGCTCTCATCAGTGGAGGTAGAAGGCGATGATAGGGTATGGGTAGGAGTATTGGTTGAATGGGGATAACTCTGATGCGTCTGGTTCTGCAGGTTGACAGCCTCGTCTGTGTGGTGATATTGTCATGCTTTAGATCTATTTGGTGGGGGGTATATTTGCTGTGTTTTTAAGGTGAGATGGAGATGCTTAGCTCCGATCAGAGCAGGATCCATGGGTTTAGCACAGTTGATTTGGTTCTTTTCTAGTATGTGCAGCTATAGGTATATATGTGGTGTGGTACCTGATATGTTCAATCGGTCAAGGCGTGGAACCACGATTAGACAATCTGATACATCGTGGTCTGCGGCACCCCGTTCTCCTCTCCACTCTTCAGCATCAACTCAATCTAAAGCCCAGTCAGTCAGTATAACATCCCTACTAGTTCTACAACAAGAACATACCACTTCCAGATCCGCCAATGCTTCCTCCGGCCGCTGTTCTGGCTGGAACTCCCCCGACACCAACGCCGCTCCCCATGCACGAATCTCCTTCACCACCGCCAGTTTCTCCGACGGCCGTTTCGCCTCCATCTCCTGCTCGTCCTCCACAGTCACCACCACCACATCCTCGTTAACCCGCACGTGGCCTTTCTCCCCAACCACCGTCCACCCACTTTCCGTCAAACTCGAGCACATAGAAAACTGAAAAGTCCCCTGCGCCCCGGACTCAGTCCGCAGCACCGCGTCCACCGTGTCCACCGGCGGCAGCGCATCCGCAAACCGGCCCACCAGCGCACTCACCTGTGTGATGCGATCGCTCTCTCTGGCACCCAGCAGATACCGCATCGCCGCTACATGGTGGACCCCGACGTCTAACACTGCTCCGCCTTGGTGATCGGGTTGTTGACGCCAGGCTCGTTCTGTAAACCAGAGCAATAGTTAGCTAAATCCGCTACTCAATGCAAACAACATATCAGATGAAGCAGTATAGACCCACCAAAGAAAGGCCAGAACATAAACTTTCCCGGCCGACAATCCAAGTACACCTGCACCCGGAACTGGCGGATGCGACCGAGCCGATGCAGCTGGGCACGCGCGTGGCGGAGAGTGTCGAAGTGACGGTAGTTCTCGGCCACGGACCATGTGGCCTTACCGGCAGGTAGGATGGTGGTGTGGTACCAGTCTAGCAGGGCGGTCGCTTCAGCAAGGTCCTTTGCAATGGGTTTCTCGGAGAGGACGTGTTTGCCGGCTGAAAGGGCGGCACGGACGTATTGGGCTTGATGGGTGATGGGAAGGCTTCAAGGGTTAGTTAGGCTTTTTTGCTGAGGTTCCTGATGGCACAGGAGGGTACGGCATACGCGATTATCACAGCCTGGATGTCCTCTCGCGCGAGCAGCTGGTCGAGACCTTGATCCGCATCTTCGGCGTAGCAGTCCAAATTTTGGTCTGCAGCGATACTGGAGGCGGATTTCACCGAGCGAGAGTAGACGGCTTTCAGCTCAAGGTCAGGCGTGGCTTGGACTCCTGGCTGCGAGATGGTCAGTTATTGGAGTTGGCTGATGGGTGCTGCCTACCAGGTGGTAGTCCTTGACGAAGAGGCCTAACCAGATTTCATTAGAGCTATTTGATCAGAGCTAGGTGAAACTTACCTGCGCCGATGAAGGCAACTCCAATGGTCATTGTGTGGTGCTATTTCCTGAGGCGATTGCAGCGAGTACGGTTGAAGAGAAAACACCTCTATGGTTTCACTACTGGGAATTTATGTTCGTGCGAGCGGAGGTAAAGTGCCCGCATCAACGTCAGGAATTGCTTTATCGACCGGTTTCTGCGCCGCTTGGTGGATGTTGGGGTGGGTATCGTGTGTGATTGCCAGGATGGAGATGCACGATGGCGTAAGATTGATTTAGTGCCATAAACCAAGTCGAATGATGCTAGCTGCAGCCTCCGCACTAAAATCAGCTCATATCGAAGATGGTGCGAGCGCATCATAGACATCTTCTCGTGTCACCTGCAACTCAAGATGCTGCAGAGTCGACTTGGGGAAGCAGAGAATATGCAACATAATCTCGGTTATGCTTGATCGGTCTCAGATTCTCTCCTCCCCGGGTTCCAGGAAGTTGGCCTTCAAGGTCAGAGATCACAACCGTCTGATAAAGCTTAACGCTGTTTCAAAGCCTGTTATTTCCGATTGCGAGCAAGTCAAATCCGCATCGCATTGTTTCTTCACAATATAAGGAAGATGAGACAGTCATCGCACTTACGAGTCGGGCATGTCTCATGAATCCCGCCCATTATGGCACCACCCTCCAAAAGGCTGTCTGAATATCTAGTCTCACCTCCAAGATGTGAAACACATCATGGTCCTTCCAGGATACATATCTAAACTTGATCGGCTACGCGCGGGTACCATCTCGAGAGGGAAGGCATGTCGCGGGGTCTCGCATTCCTCTTCATTCCTCCCCCCCCCCCTACGCGGACAAAGACCTCTGCAAAGTAGCTGAGTTGAGCAGCAACCACTTGCGGCTGGTGAGCATCACCCCGCATCCGATCGGATGCTACGCTCACGTCGTGTTCGACTGTACCTGCGGGAATGCAGCAGGCCAAATCATGGTCAGCATCGCCACACAGCGCTGTTGCACCTGATTCATGGACACGTCTAGGTTGAAGTGTAGGATCAAGCGCTTCTATGTAAACGGGCAGATGAGCTCAGAGGAATAACCTTCGTGGGACAACGTGACGACTTCACGGGAAGTAAAGGTAACTGTGTGAGCGTGTTTCTCAGACGAAACATCCCTAGACATCAGATGTAGCGGAGTCAACAGCCAATCAATTCAGTTGCAGAAACATCATCGATTGAGAACTTGAGTTGATCTGGGTTTCTAGAGCGAAAGATTGTGAGCAAGCGTCGTTCACAATTGTCGACACAGTTGGACGGAGATATTAATTGTTTGTAGACTCGTGGAATCATCGGGAAGAATGGAAGGTTGTATCGACGTAGTCCTAGCTTGATCTTGTGAAGAATAAGAGTTCTCCTGCATGATCTGCAGGTGTTGTTGATGCAGAGAAAGCCGGAGAAATAAAGAGATGGCGATGGATGCCTGAGGAAACCCAGTGTCCGGCCGGGAAACTGATGAGTCAGCTGCCACAAAGAGCGGGAGTCACGTGGCGTGACTCCACGGAGCGGAAATTCCTGACCAATAAGTGTGCAGCGATGGCAGCCCGTGGCTTCTTCCAATTTTCAATCCAAAGGTTCTCTCCTCCACATTCCGTCCATAGCGTCATCACCATTACATGATGGGGATTGGGCTGTTTTTCTTCGCCTTCAACTCTTCTGCACTATCTTCCCACTCCACCATGCTTGTTCTTTCCACTACCCTTGCATTTCACTAACAATGGCAGACTTTACGAGCTCTTCATACCGGGATTTCACTGATCCTGATCCCAGGGAGGCAAACATCCTTTCCCAACATCTCGACCCACAGTTCACCGCCTCATTACAGGATGAACTCACTCCCCCAGACGCCCCTGACGAGCACAACTCCGGCGAGTCTGGCCCCGAGCCCCAGTCTTCCTTGAGACTCCAAGGTGGAGATATCCACCGAGACCTGTACCGCATCGACGCCCGCTCCAAACAGGCCCGCCTCGACAAACGCTCCCTGACCTTCTCCCACCTCCCCCGCCAGAACGACGACGCCGTCGAGGAGAGCGTCGCTGCGCTCGAACCGGGCAGCTTCCGACGCCACTTCCTGCAAAATAAATATGGGCGACTGAATGGACGCGGGGTCACGGCGTCGTTTCTCGATTTCCTGGACAATTATGGCAATTTCGCCGGCGAGGATTTGGTTGATACAGACGAGGAGGAGTCAGCGATTGCGGAGGAGGAAGAAGAAGAAAGGGAGGCACATGAGCGGAGCCCCCTGCTGCGACGTCGAAAGAGTGCGCGGGCCCGACCTGGGGATGCCTCAAATGTAAAGACCTTCTTCACGCTGCTCAAGGCGTTCGTGGGAACGGGCATTATCTTTTTGCCCAAGGCCTTTCGCAATGGAGGGATATTGTTCTCGTCGATCACCCTTGTTACGGTCTCGTTGATCAGTACCCTATGCTTTCATCTGCTGCTGGAGTGTCGGAGACGGTATGGCGGAGGTTATGGTGATATTGGGGAGCAGATTGCGGGTCCTCGCGCGCGGTCGCTGATTCTCTCATCGATCGCCATCTCGCAGTTTGGGTTCGTGTGCGCGTGTATCATCTTCACTGCGGAGAACGTGCATTCCTTCATGACCGCGGTGAGCTCCGCGCCACCTGAGGCGCTGACCACGGGGGCTCTGATTGGATTGCAGCTGGTGGTGTTGGTCCCATTGGCCTTGATCCGCAACATCTCCAAACTGGGCCCCGTGGCGTTGCTTTCGGATGTGTTCATCTTGATGGGACTGGGTTACATCTACTGCTACGACATTGCCAGTCTGGCCTCGCGTGGGCTGGCCTCGACGGTGGAACTGTTCAACCGCCAATCGTTTACCCTCACCATTGGCTCCTGCATCTTCACCTTCGAGGGTATCGGCCTTATCCTCCCAATCCAGTCGTCCATGAAGCATCCCGAGAACTTTGATCGACTTCTTTACATCGTCATGGGCATCATTACCGTTCTCTTCACGGCCGTCGGTGCGCTCTCGTACGCCACCTTCGGCGCGGACACGCAAACGGAGATCATCAGCAACCTGCCGCAGGGTGACCGGTTCGTCAATGCGCTGCAGCTGATCTATTCGATGGCCATCCTCATCAGCACTCCCATCCAGCTGTTCCCGGCCGTGCGGATCCTGGAAGGCAAGCTCTTCGGCCAGGGATCCGGCAAGCGGGACCCGATGATCAAGTGGAAGAAGAACGTTTTGCGGACTCTAGCTGTGCTGGGATGTGGCGTGTTGTCGGCGGTGGGCGCGGGCGACCTGGACAAGTTCGTTTCCTTGATTGGATCGTTCGCCTGTGTGCCGCTGGTGTACATCTACCCGGCCTATCTGCACTACAAGGGAGTGGCGCAGTCGTCGTGGGCGAAGCGTGGCGACATCGCAATGGTGGTGCTCGGGTTCGGGTTCATGGTGTACACCACGTCTGCGACGGTCTCGGTCTGGTTGGGGAGTTAGCTGTTGCTCAGCTTGCACTGTCGATGGCTAGTACCTGTGGGCGAGATATGTCGTGTGTCTTATGTCATTGCTGGTGCTTTTGATGATTAACGTGTTCGGATTGCATGCTGCATGTTCATGATTTACGCCGTTGTTATTGTGTGCCTGGGATCAGCATGTTTGGAGTGTGGTGGTCGCATGCTAATGATTTAGGTGTTTGAGGTCACTAATCAATACAGGATAGATATGTCCGAGAAACCGACCGACTCATGGTCGGGTCTGTCGACTCATCGAAAAGACAAGAGGGTGTGGGTGGTCTTGCTTGCTGTTTTGGTATCTAGCTCAATGCATGATGCGTACTGGTCTTGTGCTGTCTGTTGTATGTGTAGTTGGACTAAGCCTTGCGCCCAGACTGCGTGCTCGACAGAACCCTACGAACGACTGACTCTCCACAGAACCACTGCCGATCCACAGCCTTTATTCAATAATATAGTAAAGTATAGTATAGTATAGTATAGTATAGAAGTGACCCAACACCTCCATCTCTTTTTTTCTTCATCCCCGCCCCCTGACCATCACTTCTCAGAAAGAACCCATCAGGGACAGCCACTGTCAGGATAGTTGCAGCTATCGCCACTACCGCCGGTGATGCTGACGCCCTCGAAGACAAAGTTCTCACAGCTGCCATCCCCGCAGAGAATGTAGTAATCCTGGCCATCGGTCATGGTGCCCGTGACGTCGACGAAGGTGACATTCTCAATCATCACCCCATTGGTAGGGTCCCCGGTGGGCCCGCCATTGAGGTAGTCCTGCTGGACATCAATCCCGTAGTCGGAGATGCCACTGAGGGTGATGTTCTCGTAGCGGATATTGTACACGGCGCCCGTCTCGCCGGAGTTCGTCTTGATGCGACATCCGTTCTCCGAGTTGACGACCTGCGAGTTGCTGAAGGTGACCCCGTCGACGGTGTTGTCGCTCTTGCCGCCGATCGAGCCGATGCTCAGCCCGTGTCCGCCGTAGCAGTACAGGTTGTCGACGAGGATGTTGGTGCCCGAGGTGACGGCCACGCAGTCGTCCTGGTTGTGCACCCAGCTGTCGGTGAGGGTCAGGTCGGTGCTCTCCTTGATGTCGAACCCGTCGCTGTTGTGCGCCGCCGGGTCGTCGCCGCTCAGGCTGTTCGGCGCGTCGCCGGCGGTGTTGTTGAGCGTGATCCCCGTCAGCGTCAGCCCCTCGCTGGATTCGATGTCGAAGCAGTGCACCGGCCAGTTCTGGATGTAGAGGTTGCTGATCGTGCTGTTGTAGATCTTCTTGAGGACGATGAAGTGGTCCGGTCTAGTCGATGCGATGCTGGTTAGACAAATAATTCAATTTGCTAGGGCTTGGGGAGGAACAAGAACTCACTTGTCTTGACCACCGTTGGAGCCCTCGCCGTCCCAGTAGGCTTCACCGTTACCGTCGATGATGTGGCCCTCGGCCCCGGTGATGGTCAGGTCGGTACCGGAAATCACAATGGGGTCGAAGTCCGAGTCGTAGGTGTCGCCGAAGGTCTGGTGTTGTTAGTTTGGTGGGTTTCGCTACCTTGTCATAGGGAGAGGGTAGCGCACGGTTTCACCAGCAAAGATCACGGCAGCACCGGTCTGCAGACCGGTCAGGTCGATCGTGCTGGACGCCGGGGCGCTGACGCCCGACAGCAGGATGTTGGAGCACGAGGCCACCGCTGACGAGATCGAGGCGTACTCGGTCACCGTGCAGGTGGTGCCGCCGTTGCCGACGGCTGTAGTGGCGACGGCGACTTCGGTAGTGACGGGGGCCAGCGTGGTGGAGGCGGCCTGGCTGGTCGAGGCGGCCTTGGAGGAGGTCTGCAGGGTGGTCGGGGTCGCAGTGGAGGTGGCAACCACGGGGGCGGCGGTGCTCTTGCATGTTGTTAGTTGTGTGTCTGATGCGACAGTGAATAGTGAGAGTCAGAAAGTCATACCACGCTGGAGGTGGCCGCGGCAGCACCGGTGACAGGGCCCAGACAGCTGCAGGCGCTGGACAGGTGCTTGATCTTGGAGTCGCACGCGGACAGGAAGACGTCAGGCACAGCCGTCGTCTCGGTCACTGCGCTGGCCGTGAATGTCGCACAGAAACTGGCCGCAGCGACAGAGGAAACAGAGTAGATGGAGGCACACGCATGGCCCTCGGGGCTGTCACAGCCCAGGACCAGAGGCGCCAAGGCCAGAAGAAGCGCGCTGCGCTGCATGGTGAATGAATGAATGAATGAACGACTAAAGAGTGAAAAGACAGTAAAGAAAGACTGGGTTGCTAAAGACACGAACAGGTTTGGCGTCGACACCGCATCTTAAGTCTCGCTGCCAGCTTCCTGACAGCCGACAAATCCGGATCGTTTAGCGCTGTCTGTGCTGGAGACCAGGACTGGTGGTTTCAGGATTCTCCGTGCCAAGAGGCTGCGATGGAGAAATTCCGCAACAGGCGTTAGCCAAGTTGGCGAAGCTGTGGTCGGCCCTCGGCTGCCATTGAAGAAGGGGAGGGCGATGGGGTGGTGTATGCACGGACGTTGATGGCGGGGGGGAGGGGGGGGGGAGTCTCTTCGAGTCAGGGCACGGCGGCCATTGGTGCGGTTGGTATTAGCCGAGCTCGAGACGAAATCATGGCGGCAGGAATGCCCCTAGTCGCGTTTCATCTTGATGCTCGCTGGGTGTTTATACGAAAACCCCTTCGGTAGTTGAGGGGAGGTGGAATTGCCCGACGAGGCCAAGATTTCCGCCGCGTCATCCACTGCTCCAGGAACAGTCCAGCCCACGAGTCACGAATTGAGCTCAAGCCTCTGTGATTCCTCGACTCAGGCTGTTTTCTGTTCACGAGGCGCAAGTCCATTCAATCAGTGATTGTGCGGGCCGGATGATTTAGCCGAGAGTCGAACCGAGATTTGTGTAGTCATGGAGGCAAGCATCCAGGAACGCAACGGCAGGAGGAACTTTGAATGAGGTAAAATTCATCTACTTGAGACGGTAATACAAACTGACCAACGGTACCTGCACATCATTCCTACCCCCAGATTTAATTTCGACCCCCGGCAGTTGAGTTCATTGGTCGCGAACCCTTCTCCCTCCAAGGAAATTAAGCATGGCCTGTGTGGCTGTGTGGGCGCCAAGTGGGCCCCGACGCTTTTATCTCGGATTTGGAACACCGCCCAGTCGGAAGTCGGGGGAAGACATGGTCGTATACCGACTATAAATATATCTGGACAGGGACCGGGTGAAGTTGGGCCCAGTTCGACTGATAGGATGATCCTAGGGGTGAAAAGAAGTAGTAGGGGAACCGGGACTGTGGCCGACAGTTGACTCCTTGTTAATGCCTGGCGGAAAGCACTTGTCATTAACTTAGGGCATGCGACGTCAGATGCCCCAGTCCAGCGCAGCAATCATCCTCCCACATCCAGTTTCAAGGATGTCAAAGGACGATTCGAGAGTCTTGTGCAACTCGACTGACAATGTGATTAACTGCGTCGGGAGTGACGGGTGACACGAGGTCTTGTTTGCCCGACCCAGCATTGTGTCAACCATGACACTCAGCAAGAATATACTCTTCCTCTGACCATGCACCGTGAACTCTCGCAACATGAGCTTCATTACACGCCAAGCAGTTTCTGCTCGACACTACTGCCTGATTCGCAAGATTCGCTCCAGCACACTCGGACCTACCCCTTAACAGCATCCAACCAGCACAGACTTCGCCCGTGATTTCCGAGGTTCTCTTGGCTAGATACAATCTCCTATGATGATATCATGTGTTCAGCTTCAAATCCCGCCAGTACAACCGCTTCTCAAGGCGAAAGCGGCTGCTTTGAGTTTCTTTCTCAAATAAAGAGGGTCAATCTATACCGTAATCTTAGATGATCGGTAGGGCGTATTCTTCTCCCGGTTTCTCAAATCTTGATAATCTTTTGGGCATCCTCTTGGACTACTCTCTCTCGTACCACCTATCCTTGCAATCCGAACAGAGCGAGTTACAACAATTCTTTCCTTTGCTTTGTATGGAAGATATAATACAGTTTGTGGCGAATACCACCAAGTGTTGCAAGAGTCCTTGCACGGACTTTTATACTACAGCTTCAAATCGAAGCGATTGATTGCTTTTCTTACTGTATAATGCATATAATCTGACGGGGGTCTTCTCTCCATATAATCTTAGAGAGATTGGCTGAGATGCAATCACGTTAGGACGATCCTGTATTCAAACACACAGCTCGATGAATAGCTGGTTCGTGCAGATATGTCTACTTGAACACTAGTACGTGAGGTAATTTACTACCATGGGCTTGAAAGCCTGCAGCGATTGAGTGCAAATTCATTGCTGCCATTATTGGAAAGGGGATGTGGATAGGGAGGATGAAGCATCCAACTAATGATATGGCTTAATCGGATTGTCTAGCAGCTGCAACGACCAACGCAAGCTTCTCAAGCCTCTCCAAAAACAGAACCAATGACCCTGGCGACCCGATCGACAATCACCTCCACCTCGGCAGCAGTAATGTTATATGCAGGCGCCACCAAGACCAGATCACCCTCGATCCCGTCGGCATTCCCGCTGCTGGGAAGTAAAGAGATACAATGCTCCGGTTGCAGGCCCGTCAAATGCACCGTCTGAGCTATGTGTTCAGCCGCGGGGAAAGGTGTCTTCGTCTCTTTGTCTTTGACGAACTCAATCTATGGCTTATCAGCACGTATCACTTCCTCAATGACCCCCCCATGCCTGGACTTACCCCCCAGAACAGACCCCGACCACGGACATCGCCCACATTGGGATGACCCCCCACGCGTTCCTTCAGCAGTCGCCCCAGGTAATCCCCTTGAATCCTGACATTTTCCAGGAGATGATTCTCTTGGATCAGACTCTGCACGGAATAGGCTACCGCACAGGCCATGGGATGTCCTGCATACGTCTGGCTGTGCACAAACCCACCAGAACCCTGTGTCAGCGCATCCACCACCTTCTTCCCGATGAGCAAAGCCCCGATGGGCGCATAGCCCGCCCCCAGTCCCTTCGCCACGGTCTGCAGGTCGGGGATGACGCCCTCCTGCTCCCATGCATGAAGGGTCCCCGAGCGGCCCATGCCCGACATGACCTCGTCCAGGATCAAGAGGGCACCATGACGGTCGCATACGGCCTTCATCGCGGGGAAGTATCCGGGCACGGCAGGGACACAACCCAGGGTCTGTCCCCCATTAGCGCTGGTGGCCCATTTTTGGGTGCAGCGAGAATGACACTCACCGCACCAGCCATTGTCTCTGCGACAAAAGCACAGACTGTCCCCGGTCCGACCGCTTGGAATTCGGCCTCGAGCTCATCCGCCAAGCGCCGCACGTAGCTGTCGTCGCTTTCGTCGAGGTACTTGCCGCGGTACGGGTAGCAGGGCGAGACATGCGAAACATTCTTCGCCAGAATCTCCTCATACACTGCCCGGCGGGTGAGATGGTGTCCCGTCGCGAGAGCTCCCAACGTGTTGCCGTGGTAGGACTGCTTGCGCGCGATGAACCGAGTGCGCTGGGGCTCCCCTCGCTCCACGAAGTACTGCCGCGCGAGTTTGAGGGCGGCCTCGACGGCTTCCGAACCTGCATTGTCTCAGCCTACGTTTGACGTGTGGGAGGGGACCGACACAACCGGAGCTCAGGATGAAGGTCTTGGTCATCTCGCCGTGGGTCGACTCAGTCAGAAATGCGGCGATGCGCTCGGCCGCGGGCGTGGTAAAGAATGGTGCGTAGCAATAGGCCACATCGTTGAATTGCTGGATGATTGCGTTCTTGATGGCGGGGTGGTTGTGGCCGAGGGCCGCAACTGCAGCACCGCCGGTGGCGTCGAAGATCTCCCGGCCATCGTCAGTGGTGAGGTAGTGGCCATGACTCGCGACGATCTGGGACGGGGGCACGTTGATCTTTGGGTAGAGGATTGATGAGGGTTTGGTTGCCGGGGATGCTGCAGCGGTGGTGAAGGAGGCATGGGGGCGCAGAACAGTCAGGGGATGGAGGAGCTTGTTGGGCAGAGTTCGAGCCTGAGCACCGATCATGGCTGGTTGATTTGCAGGAATTCACTTTTGCTCACAATGGAGAGCTCTGTGAGGGGTACAAGGATACCTTAAATAAATATAGCCAAGGGGTTAAGTTCGGTGCAAAGGACAAATGAGAGGCTGGCACCCGGGGGGGGGGTTGCACTGCATCTCAACTCCGACGGGCGATAACAAGAGCCCACTCATTGGGGAAGTGATTACTGTATTTACTAATAGTGGTATCAGGCTACTCGTAGCGAGCCCAAGAGTGATAAGTACGACTAGTCCTGCAGGAAGGAGCACAGGCTGGAAGTTGCCCCCGATATATCTTTTGATAGTATAGTAGCCTGTGGTGCATGCTCCTTCTCATTATCTTATCACCGATAAGGATATCAGCTCCCCTCCCTCTCATGAACTAAAGTGGTTAATCACCAAGAACCAAGGGAAGAACTTAGTAATACTGTAGGTATTGGAGACAGCATGATTGCTCCACTTCTCCAGACTCACTCCCCATTGTTCCTTCAATTAGTACTGCTGCAGTGGGCCATACACCTGACAAGCATCAGCATTCCCCAACCCTAACGTTGGGCATTTAACAATCCTAATCCCCTCTTGTAAGTAACCCATTCGCATCTCCCCCCGCCAAGATTTCAACCCCACCAGATCGCATTCTGAGCTCCGTGGCACAACTTGAAGTGGAAACAAGACATCACGACCACAGCCCCGCAAACAACTTCTCTGCCACGATGGAGCAGGACGAGGAATACTTCAATCTTGGAACCTACCATCGTCCAATCACCAGCGCCTCTACCACCAGCCAAACATGGTTCAACCGCGGGCTCATCTGGATGTACGCCTTCAACCACGAGGAATCCGTCCGGTGCTTTGAACGGGCCATCGCCGCCGACGAGAGCTGCGCCATGGCCTACTGGGGCCTCGCCTACGCCATTGGAGCCAACTACAACAAGCCCTGGAGCTTTTTCGATGAGTTGGATCTGGCCACCGTCGTCCGTCGCGGCCACGCTGCAGCCAAGCAAGCGCAAGCATACGCGGCGCAGGTCTCCCCCGTGGAAGCCGCCCTCATCCACGCGATCCAAGCCCGATATCCGGACGAGGCACCCCTCAAGCCCTTTTCCGCGTGGAACGAGGACTTCGCCAGCGCCATGGAAAGCGTCTACCACGCCTTTCCGGACGACCTGGACGTCATCACCACCTACGCGGACGCGCTGATGAACCTCCACCCTTGGGACCTCTGGGACATCCACACCGGCCAACCGCGCGAGGGCGCCCGCACCCTCGACATCCAAGCCCTACTCGACCACAGCCTCACCCTCCCCTCCGCCACGCGCCATCCCGGCCTTCTCCACCTCTACATCCACCTGATGGAGATGTCCCCCGACCCAGCGGCCGCCCTGCCCGTCGCCGAGCACCTGCGCGGCCTCGTCCCAGACGGCGGACACCTGCACCACATGCCGACGCACCTCGACGTGCTCTGCGGCCGGTACGCCGAGGCGATCACCTGGAACACGGCCGCCATCGCCGCCGACGAGCGCTACCTCGGCCGCGCCGGCCCGCGCAACTTCTACACCCTCTACCGCGCGCACAACCTCCACTTCCGCATCTACGCCGCCATGTTCGCCGGCCGCTGGGAGGTCAGTCGCACCAGCGCCGCGCAACTCGAAGCCTCCATCCCCGAGGAGCTGCTGCGCCTGCGCTCCCCGCCCATGGCCGACTGGCTCGAAGCGTTTCTCTCGGTGAAACTCCACGTCTGGATCCGCTTCGGCCGCTGGACCGAGATCCTCGCCTGCGAGACCCCCACCGACCCCACCCTCTACTCCATGACCACCGCCATCACCCACTACGCCAAAGGCATCGCCCACGCCGCCCGGAGAGACCCGGCAAGCGCCCGCGTCCACCGCGCCCGCTTCCACGCCGCCGTCGCGCGCGTCCAGCCCACCCGCACCCTCTTCAACAACACCTGCACCGACCTCCTCGCCATCGCCGCCGCCATGCTGGACGGGGAAATTGCCTACCGCGAGGGAGACGTCGACGCTGCATTCCACTGGCTGGAGATCGCCATCCAGCGGGAAGATCGGCTCCCCTACGATGAACCGTGGGGCTGGATGCAGCCCACCCGACACGCGTACGGGGCGCTGCTGATGGAGCAGGGCCGCCTGGAAGACGCGCTGGAGGTGTACCGGGCCGATCTAGGGATGAGTGACACCCTCCCCCGCGCGCTGAGACATCCCGATAACGTCTGGGCCTTGCATGGGGTGCATGAGTGTTTGGAGCGCTTGGGGAGGGTGGAGGAGGCGAGACGCGTGGAGGGGAGGTTGCAGGTGGCGCTGCAGGGGGCGGATGTGCCGGTGCGGGCGTCGTGTTTGTGTAGGTTGGAGGTCATGCCCGAAGAGGAGGATTAGAATGGGAGTGAAGATGTACATACATAGATTCGTAGGGTGGCTGTGGGTACGGCTTCTTCTCACCAGATTCCCGCCAACGGACAGTACAGTCAGTCCTATACAGTGAGGAAATAGAAGCGCAGATTCTACGACTGTTCCAGACGCTCCAGGTGCCTGTTCATTTTGAGCTCGACACCACCCGCTGCATGCCTCTCCAACCTCCCTGGTGACGGACAAGCAATTGTCCCATGCCCAACGAGCCAGGACGACCAGATTTGGCGTTGAAGCATGGCACGCGCACAGGGCTTACTGCCTACTGCTTACTGCCTACTGCTTACTGTACCACGAACCACACAAGCACAACTACCACAGACCATAACCCGTTTGAAGGAACATCAGTCCAACTGGTATTATTATATCTCATATGATAATGCCCCAAAGGCCAACGAATGTAAAGAAGCCGAATCAAGCCGGGATCCAATCGACCGGACACAGATCACCCGTTTACTCCTCCTCGTACGGGATCTCCTCCTCAGCACCGTACTCCTCACCCATGCCCTCACCGTCCGAGATGGAGGCATCCTGGTACTGCTGGTACTCGGACATCAGGTCGTTCATGTTGCTCTCCGCCTCAGTGAACTCCATCTCGTCCATACCCTCCCCAGTGTACCAGTGCAAGAAAGCCTTGCGGCGGAACATGGCGGTGAACTGGGTGGCCACCCGGTGGAACAGCTCCTGGACCGAGGTCGAGTTACCGACGAAAGTGGCCGCCATCTTGAGGTTCTTGGGGGGCACGGAGCAGAGCGCGGTCTGCACGTTGTTGGGGATCCATTCCACAAAGTAGGCGGAGTTCTTGTTCTGGATGTTGCGGACTTGGTCCTCGACTTCCTTCATGGAAACCTTACCGCGGCTGCAGGGTGTTAGTGTTGGTCTCGGGGAAGAGGGCCCAGGGTCGGGTCAACGTACAACAAGGTCGAGCAGGTCAGGAAGCGACCGTTCTGGAAGTTGGCGTTGGTCATCATGTTCTTCGGATCGAACATCTGCTGCGTGAGCTCGGGCACAGTCACCGCACGGAAGGAGTGGGCGCCGCGGCTGGTCAAGGGGGCGAATCCGACCATGAAGAAGTGCAGACGAGGGAAGGGAATCATGTTGACGGCCAACTTGCGGAGATCCGAGTTCAGCTGACCGGGAAAGCGCAGGCTGACGGTGATACCGGACATGACGGCGGACACGAGGTGGTTGAGGTCGCCGTAGGACGGAGAGGACAGCTTCAGGGTACGCTGGCAGATGTCGTAGAGGGCGTCGTTGTCCAGACAGAAGGTCTCGTCGGCGTGCTCGACGAGCTGGTGCACGGACAGGGTCGCGTTGTAGGGCTCGACCACGGTGTCGGACACCTTGGGAGAAGGCATGACGGAGAAGGTGGCCATCATCCGGTCGGGGAACTCCTCGCGGATCTTGCTGATCAAGAGGGTACCCATACCGGAACCAGTACCACCACCCAGGGAGTGGGTGATTTGGAAACCCTGCAGGCAGTCGCAGTTCTCGGCTTCCCGACGCACCACATCCACCACCTGGTCGACCAACTCAGCACCCTCCGTGTAGTGACCCTTGGCCCAGTTGTTGCCGGCACCGGATTGACCGAAGACGTAGTTATCGGGGCGGAAGAGACCACCCATGGGGCCGGAGCGCAGAGCGTCCATGGTGCCGGGCTCCAAGTCCACCAGGACGGCACGGGGCACGTACTTGTTGCCACCGCCGGCTTCGTTGAAGTAGACGTTCATGCGCTCCAGCTGCAGGTCGGAGCTGCCCTCGTATCTAGTGTGTGTTAGACGGGGGGAGGATTATCGCGTGTCGGGTGGATCACTGACACTCCGTCGCCGTTGAGGCCATGTTCGCCGGAGATGGTCTGCCTGTTGGGGAATCAGAGATTGAAGCTTGCAGCGGGGATCCACGAGTCGTGAGACGCGAGACGCGAGACACGAGGAGAGGGTCGGCTTACCAGAAGGCAGAACCAACTTGGTTACCCTGTTGTGGAGGAGATTGTGAGCAGAGATCCTGCCGTTCCCAGACGGGTAAAACGTACACACTGGCCGGTTTGAAGGTGAACCTAGACGAGAGAGAGACAAGTGATTAGCACGAGCAACACGCGTAAAAATTTTGATTGGAATGGAGTGGGAGTAATCACAATTTCACGCATGGTGGATTGGTTGGGGAGAGATGGGTGTTTGGTGGATGAAGGGAAATTGAGGAGTGGGACTCGGTCGGGGGAGGGAAAAGGAGGGAGTGGGAGATCCGGAGGAGAATCAGAAATGAGGAGAAAAAGATTGAGGTTTGAGCGGTCAGAATTGGCACTAGTCCCGAAAAAGGCTGATTGCCTCACCCGTGAGGCACCCCTTTTATTTTCTACCTTTACTTAACTTCGTTAACTATGGATGACAGCGCAGTCAACATGGGCCCAACACAGTCTCTTCCAACTTAACTACTGTGTATGCACATCGATGAACCGCACAGCTACCCAATGGTTGGTGCCTGGTTGATGCCCGGACGAATCAGTGAATCTTTTGGTACACCTGTCAACCTGTCAAAATTGAACATTCCCTCATTCCATTCCACACTGTCTCTCTCCACAATTCTAGACCCTCCTGCTGGTTGGCCGGACCGCCTGTGACCTGACCTCCATAACACAATGGCCTCATGTTCAGTGAAGCATTATCTTGGCGCCACATGTTCGCTTTCGTTCGTTATCTTTGTGAGTCACGTGCTCTTGCTTTGTTTATATCGCGATAAGCTTCTCGTGCGGAGGTCGGACACAAGTGACGGGTGAGTGTCCAGTCCGAAGTGATGGGGGGCAGGTAATCTCGGATGAGAAGATACAGACGCTGAAGTCAGCGTTGTCGCTCAGGCACGCAGACCTCCGATATCTCCTCGGTTTCAGCTAACAGAATCGCACAGACGATCATCTAAGTTACACACATTCAAGTTGCGTTCCCTATATGAAAGGAGGGCGAGTGATAGCCAGCTGAAAACCCCCACGGCGTATTCAAAATCATCCCAAAGCGTTGTTTCATACCCAGCCAGACGGAGAATTGTTTTTGCTTGTCGTGTCGGGGACCTTGATCTCTCCGTGTGGCCTGGGCCTGTTCGCAATCCCAGCCCTAGCAACATCCGCACTTCCAAAGCGACGCACGGAGAAATCCTACGACAGTCAATGCATCAATTTTACACAGCCAAACAGGGCCATCCGGGTGTACTGCACACACACCACCCACGCAATTTCAAACCCCCGAATCGATCTCATCCACAAACTCCTCCCCACTGAATACGGCCCATTCGCGACACGTCTGCGCCAGAGAAGCCGGGATCTGAAGCTGCTCGACTTCGGATGGTTGTTCCTGGAGAGGATTAGCATGGATCCCCCGATAACGCTGCTGGAAACCGCCAACCGCGGAGAGCCGTTCGACCGAGGGAAAACGTACAATGATGTTCAACGAAAGCCCCGCGCTCACATGAAACGACATGTGGCAGTGCAGAGGCCAGACGCCCGGGTGGTTGAGCTCCCATTCCAACACAACATACGCCGGGTTCTCCGTGGTGCCCGACTGCACGATATGGGTGTCTCGACGCAGGGGATTTGAGGGATTCGTGATGACGCCGTCCCACGCCCCTCGTCCCTCGGCTAGAACCCAGAAGTTGTGGCCGTGCAGATGGAGCGGATGCTGCATCGGGTAGATGTTGTTGAAAATGATGCGCACGCTGGAGTTGGAGCCATAATTATAGGTGTTGGCGTTGGCGTAGTATGGCGAGGAGAAGTTGCCAGTCCGGCCCAGGAGGAGCAGCGGAGCGTTGTAGTTGGCGCGGAAGGTGGCGTTGTTGAAGTACCAGAGGAAATGTCCCGTGGCATTCTGGCCGACGTTGATCTCCATGGTCTCGGTGGTGGCCGGCGAGTGAGGAGGCGGCAGGGCATAGTACGGGACGGTGAGGGAGAGGGGTTCGCCGGCACAATTGTTGCTCTGCCAGGTGGCAGTGCTGGTGGACGTGGGCCAAACCGTGGTGTCTGCGTCTTCGTAGTAGATGGCCGCTGTGCCGGTGGGATAGGTAGCCGTGGAGTTCAGACATTCCATGTCAATCGATGAACGCATCCAGTACGCATCTCGAACGTTTCCAGTCGCCTTGACGAGGATATCAGTGCGTTGCCCCGGGCCTAAGGTGACGACTTCTGTGTTGTAGGGCTTGATCGGGATGTAGTCGGTTGCGATCACGGTCAAGGTATGACCATCTATGCTAATCTTCTGGTTCGCATTGGAACCCGTGTTCAACAGCCTGAGTCGATGGACTTTGCCGCTCTTGAACTGAAACCGGGAAAGACTGGGACCAGCGCTGCAGTTGGTCCCGTTGCAATTGTACATTCCGCGGCCATTGGTCAAGTTGTTGTCGACATTCGGGATGACGGGGGGTCTCATAAAAATCTCGACCAAGGTCGACCAATAATCCAGGTGATGATACTCAGATATCATGACGGCCCCGAGGTCATAATCATAATCCACGTGGGTGGGACCATGAATGACCATCGGGCCAAAGACTCCGTCGGTCAATTGGGCACTGTAATGGGAATGATACCACCCAGTCCCATATTGATCGGCTTGGAAGGTGTAGGTGAACCTGGATCGGGGCACAATGGGACATTGCGAAACCCCCGGGACGCCATCCGCCCAAGGGGTTCCTTTCTGAGTGATCCCATGCCAGTGCATGGCCAGCCCTTCCTCCGTCCCGGTCGTGATCATGTTGTTCACCGTGACGGAGATGATATCCCCCCAGTTGGCCTCAATCAATGGCCCGGGAAATTGCCCGTTGATCAGCATGGCATTTTTCTGGTATCCATCGGGTGAGGTGGTGTCGCGCATCACGGTAAAGTCATAGTGGCGTGTGACGCCAGTGTCAGGGGGCCGTCCGAATGGAGAAACGTCTCGCCATGGTGGAGATTGAGGAGCTCCCTGCGTTGAATCAGCAGGTAGCAGGTGTCAGGATCGGGGAAACAGTGCGATCCTACCTCGTCATGGATAGATGGGGCAAGATAGTTGGTGGGCAGGGTCCCATACGGATAGCGGCCTATAGAGACCCGAGTAAGAATGGAATGACACGCAGAGAGTATGTCAGTGGCAGAGAGATGGGAATCGATTCTTACTGTTCTCATCACTGGTATTACAAGCCGCACTGAGGGCTGATGCACCGCGAAGGAAAAAGGGTAACCAGGAGACCATGGTAAGTCACACAAAACGTGGTTCGTAGAACTACTTAAGCTAGCACAGGGGACTACAAGATGATCAATCTCGATGCCCTACAGAACATAAATGCCATTATTTAGATCAATCGAGTCTCTATAGACATTTCCACGACGTTATTGAAACCAGACAATGCCCAGCATCATGGCCATTGTTTATTTCTCCGAACCTGGCTTGTTTGCTACTGTACTTCTTTTCATGGAGAAAAGCACCAGGGCTTTCTGTAAGAGATCGATGTTGGAGGCTGCTTAACAGGAATGGGGACCTGGACGACAACTGAATCTCCACATGCTTTTGCAGGTGAGGATGGGCGGCGTTTGGTCTCTCGATTGTAATTTGCACCCATCATACTCTGTTCTCGCGGATCAGCCCTAGCCAGGATCAGCTGAAAATGCCCGAATATTGGACTGCCTACGGTATCTCCCACGAGTTGCCCAGGACTCCGGTTCCAGTCCAAGGCACAATTTCTAGGAATCTAATAGAAAGTTCTATTCCAGCCTGCAGAGTACCTGGGAAACAAAGAACCTTGCTTCGGGTTTTAACTGACGCCTTTTTCTTTTCTGCAGGTGGCCGGTGCAAGTTATACATGGTTCAATGTACCACCTCAACAACTACCCTGCAAGTGAGATTTCCCAAAACCCTCCCGGTTGGTGTTCAGGTGCTGAGAGAGATTCTACCTGATCAATAGATACAGGGGTCACTCGCCTTACCCCTGATTTTACTTCTGACAAGATGAGTGCTCTAAAGCTTTTTTAAGAATGCAAGCCTGATCCGAGAATGTCTATTGTCTAATTGATTTCGTGAGGTAAAGAGAAATAGCCGAAAGCAACACACTTAGCTTTGCCGTACTGCGTCCCATCAGCTGCCTCGCGAACGAATTTCCTCGTGCAGCCAGTCCCGCCATTCCTGGTCATTGAGAATATACCTTACACGGGCCTCCAGCCACTCGGTGTTGCCCCAGAAGCCCCACGAGGCCTGAAATCGGCACCAGTCAACAAGCGCGGATTCCCAGTGTCGTCTAAATGTATCCCAGTCATACAGCTCCGAAGGTTGGCCCCGGAGAAGCCGTCTGCGATACGCCTCCAGCAGCTGCTTCTCCCCAACGCGCATGGGCAGCTGTTCAGGCAAATCCTCTTCGTCATCAACCAGCATACCCAACGGGACTGAGCACGTAAACAGCTTGGCAAGATCGCAGACCCCCAGGCCCAGCCCCACGTACTGGAAGTCAAAGAACGCGACCTCTTCTCCTGCGGCAGTTGTGAACAGGTTCTCCGACTTGACATCCCCGTGAATATACGACTCCATCGATCTCCCAGCAGGGGTCAGCACAGTCGCCACCATCTCAGCCACAGACGCTGCGAAGCCCTCATTTGTGCTGCATAGTGCTTCCGACCACTCCGAGTCCACATCATCAACGAGAGCAGCGTACTCCTTCCGGCGCGTGGCGAGGTATGTATACCCGCCATTGAGCCACAACCCCCGGACATCGCTCTTGATTCCATCCGGCCTCCTTTTGCGAGCCTCCTCAAGCGGCGGGAGAACACATGCGTCTCTACTATCCGTCAACAACGCCCACGACCGACTGTGAAAGGCAGCCAGCCAGTCCAATGCCGCGTGCACTTGTCTGCTGTCCAGCGAGCTCCGCTTGCCCCCGGCGACAGGGTATCGAGGCCGCAGATCGACCATGATGGTGGCCGTCAGACCGCGGAGCTCCTCCTCGCCGACCTTACCGTGCATGTCGCGCGTCGAGGCAAGACACTTGGCCACGCCGATCTCGTCGCCGAGCTGCGGCACGATTTCCGTGTAGAACCACTGCTCCACTTCATAGCTCAGCATTTTGCGGAGATGACCCTCATCCTCCGTGGAGGCCTTTCGGCCGGGAGGAGAGATGAGCTTGAGAATGAGTGGGTAGGTGGTCCCCCTGCCTCTTGGTTCCACGCCGCAGAGCTGACTGAGGTGGGCGGCCGCTTCGGGGGTGGTTGCGCGGGCGGAGAGGGCGCAGATGTGTCCGTATCCTGCCCACAGGGTTTGGAGGTTGGTGCACGAGACGAGCTCAAGCGAGTGCCAGGACAGCATGATCCTGGCGACGCGGTCGGGTGAGGGCGCCATCGTAGGCTGGGTGGCTGATTGAGCACGGGGACAATTGATGGATTTAATGTTCAAAGCCCAACCGTGAGGAGCTGAAATGCGACCGCTGCGATCGGAGCGGATCGAGCATTTTATGCAGCAGCATTGATGAGGTAAGGAATCTTTATGCACTCTCGAGGCGGCATAGAGATTCGCGCTGTTTGCTTGGTTTATCCTTCTAGTTGGTTGGAGTAAAGGTTCTATACTATTCAGGTTTATTGATGTAATTCCCAACCTTTCTCTAATTGTGTCAGTTTCAGTGATTACGAATATTGATAGAAACACGATAGGGCTTGCACTGCTCTTTTCTATTTGAGGGGCAAGATCATCCTTAACACGGTTATATATCCCTTTGGGGGCTCTACTAAATCAACAACTTCGAATTCCAAGCATTAAAGACAACATACACAGCAGAAAAAGCTGTCCAACAGTAAGCAAGAGATAACTTGAAACTACTAGTACTGCTACAGCATTCTGACCAAAGCTGTTCTTTTTCAATGTGCCTACACACCCAGCATTTGAGTTGAGGGTGTTCTGCACTGCATGAAAGATGCTTACCACTTGACGAGTCGTTGATTACATTATTCTGATGTGCGTCTAGGCTGTCCGCCCTTCCTCTGTAGTTCATATTTCTATTCATCCAGCATTCCCCTCACATGGCTATCCTACCATTCATCCAGCGGATCTATGCTCATTATGTTCATGATGCTGTAAAAACTGAAATCAATCCCACCTCCATCCCTCCACTAAACACATCCTCAAGGACCCAATCTCACCTACGTGCCTCCACCCTCCAACCAGCTCCCCTTCACCCTCTGCGTGAAATTGATAAACTTCGCGACTCCCACGGCCGCCTCAACATGCCCCTCCGGATCCTTCACTTCCTCCGGAAACGCAATCCCCGCCCCAAACAACCCCCTGATCTCCTCCAACCCCTCCACCCCCCCAAACCCCGACGACCGCATATCAAACCCCATCTCCGCATCCACCCTCCGGCCCTCCACAAACACCTGGGGAATGGGTTCCCGCTCATACCCCACCGCATACACGATATGCGTACACCTTGGCAGATACTCAGCAAAAACCCCCTCCTCGTCGTCACGATCACACACGGTCTGCAGAATCCCGGGGTCGGGATTCTTCTCCATCACCTCGCGGGCCCACTCGGCGGTCGCCCCCTTGAGACCCGTATTGTCGTAGATGATTCCGTCCTCCGTGTAGATTGCGTATCGGATGGGACGGCGGTGAAAGTTGATAATTTTGAGGTCCCGTTCGCCGGACTGTGCGATCTCGTAGAGGTTGCGCACCACGAGGATGCCAGAGTGGGAGTTACCTACCACGGCGACAATTGCGGGTGTATCGGTGGGGAGGAGAGACGGCAGATGGGAGCGACGCATGCATTCGTCGAGGTCGAGGCGTTGGAGGTCCGGGTTGTGGGTGAGGTGTTTGATCGCGGTGCGCGGATGGGAGCCAGTGCAGAGGATGAGGCTGTGTGACTCTAGAGCTGTGGGTGAAGGGTCCGGCGTTGTTGTGACGGTCCAGATGCCGTTCTGGGGGGGTATTAGCCATTCGCCTCTTTCTTTTCGGGGAAAGGAAGCGGAAGATGCGTACTCCAAGATGCGCTGCGTCCACCGTGGCGGTGAGTTTCTCGACCTCGGGGCGCGCGAGGAGACCGTCTATGAGCATGCAGAGCATGTCGCCGGCGACGCTGAGCTGACATGTAGAGTCGTGGCTCATGGATGCGAGCTGTGTGACGGCATTCGGGGCTGGGGTGGAGTCGATGATCGAGCGGAGGGTGGCGGAGGAGTGGATGGCTTTCAGGTAGATGGCTACCGTGGTGTTTCTGGCTTTTTGTGAGTTGACTGCGCGAGTGATCTTAGGTGCGGTAGTTTGGATGGAGACGCTTACGAGGAGATCTCGCGGTACAAGCCATTCAATCGCCCTCCGTGCCAGTTCGGGTCGATCCAGAGGAGTTTCCGCGCCCCTGCGTCGAGGAGGGCGGCGACGCTGGACATGCCCCCGGGGCCAGCGCCCACCACGACAGCATCGTAAATTACTCCCATGGTTGATGTATGTTCTGAAGATTGGCCGGATGCCATGTATGAGAGACGTAAATGTTTTGAGGATGTGTGGCAATCATCTTGCGTCCGGGTGATTGGCTGAATGTGAGATGACATCATTGAGCCCTGCACAATAAATTCACCTCAATCTATACAGCGCAGATGAGAGCATTAGCCCGACATCATAACACGAATCCAGACAAGCAGCATACTACAAGAATCAACAGCTTATTCATCAAACAGAGGAAAGAGATTTGCTTCCACCGTCTCTTGACCATGTATAATTATGCAATCACTCGAGTTGTCGAACGGACTGAGCCGGCCCCGATTGCCGGATCCGAACGGATCAGATAAGCCTTGGGTCGGAGATAAGAGGTGGGGCACATCAGCCCACCTGCCAAGTTTCTCCCAAACACCTTCATTCTTTCTGACAACCTCAGCAGCTTCAACACCACTTGATATCAACATGGTGGAATCACAAATGGATAGGTCCAAGCCCGCTGAAGAGTACAGCTGGTACGAGCGCGACCTGGCGCAGGTCCAGGAGCCGGCCCGGACTCTCTTGGCGGAGTACAGCAAGATCCCGGAAGAGAAGATCATCGACCATGTGAAGGAGGTGGTGAGTTGCCTGCATCTGTACCGCATATACACGTGCTGAACCAAGTCGTAGCGTGATCGCGCATTCGCCGTCGTAAGTGACACTCCCTCACCCTTGTCGTGCACATATTAACCACGCCCACCAGTTCCCCTACCCCTGCATCGGATCCTTCCGCTTTCTCGACATCACCATCTGCAACAACCCGGCCTACCCGGAGATCCTCTCGCGGCTGAAGTCCTCGAACGCGACCTACCTGGATCTGGGCTGCGCCATGGGCCAGGACATCCGCTACCTGGTACCTCCTGACCATCCCACCCTTCTCCACCGATCCGCATGCAGGACTAACTCCAGCAGGTCCACCAAGGCGCCCCCGCCGAATCCCTCTATGGAAGCGACCTCCAGCCCGAGTTTATCTCGCTAGGCTACGACCTCTTCGGCGACCGCTCCACTCTGCCCTGCGAGTTCATCCCCAGCGACATCTTCGACGACGCCTGCCCGCTTATGCAGCGTCTCGCAGGCCAGGTTGACATCATCAACGCGGCCTCGTTCTTCCATCTCTTCGACTGGGACAGAGAGGTTGCGTTGGCCAAGCAGATCATCAAGCTCCTGCGGCCGCAGGCGGGGTCGATGGTCGTTGGACGGCACGTGGGTGACTATGTGGCCGGAGAGCGGTCGGACAACGAATTGGGGGCTACCTTCTACCGGCATGATCTGGAGTCGTGGAGACGGATGTGGGCGCAGGTGATGGCGGAGACGGGGACGGAGTGGGAGGTCGACGTCAGAGCGGAGGAGTGGGCGGAGGTGAAGAAGAATAAGCATAATCGGGAGTCGTCATTCAAGATGCAGTTTGTGGTGAGGAGGATTTAGATCAGTTTATTCCAGTGACGGAGTGATTTCGTTTTGGGGTGATTGTAGATGCGGGTGCAGTGGGACGGCCACACGGGGGACGAGGTTTGACCTGGGAGGACAAGTAGCACATCACGGTAGGATTGAAATAGACCGGAGAGTTTGATCATAGTTGTTTGATTGCAGCACCTGCGGTGCACTGCACAAGAAGAAAAACCTCCAGATCCTGTCTGTCTTATCTTATCACCCCAAGGGTGTGTGTCCCCAAGGTCCCTGTAACTTTTCGATCAGGATGAGGCAAATCTGTTCACCTCGACATCAGACCCTTTCACATTATTCAAACAACAGTGCGAACATGATGCGGGAATTTGAAAATGACAAAGCATATGACAAACGAACTCAGAAGATGTAAGTAGACGTCTGACCAGCCTCGAGCTCCGACTGATAATTTCCAGAGCGGACTTCATTGTCCTCCCCTTGCTGGCCACTGGCTTCGCAACCTACCAAATCGACCGGACCAACATCGCCAGCGCCCTAACAGGAGGCTTTGCCTCTGCCATTTCCGTCGACCAGAATACCATCAATCTCGGCAACCAGCTTCTCTTCCTCGGGGTCATCCTCCTCGAGATCCCGTCCAACATGGCCCTCCAGCGAGTGAGCAATCCAATCCTCCAATCCCTGCGCAATACCAACCATTAACGAGCCAGATCGGTCCCCGCCGGTGGATCAGCGCCCAGGTCTTCATCTTCGGCCTCCTCGCCGCTCTCCAGATCTTTATCCGCGATCGTACAGGCTTCCTCATCACGCGGGCCGTGCTCGGCCTCACGGAAGCCGGCTACATCCCTGCAGCGATGTACACGCTCTCAACCTGGTACACAAACGCAAAACTCACAAAGCGCATTGCGATCTTCTTCTTCGGTATGTTCGGGGGAGCAGCGATAGCGCCCCTTCTGGGGGCGGCGTTGCTGAAGCTGGATGGACGGGGCGGGCTGGCGGGGTGGAAATGGATATTCCTGCGTAAGCCTTCCTCTCCCACCGTCCCTACTGACTTATACATACACTCTGATACTCAACCTCCTGGCAGTAGAAGGACTCTGGTCCATTCTGATGGCCCTCCTCCTCTTCACAGCCCTCCCCGATCACCCCCCCAGCACCGGCACCAGCACCAGCACCCCAACCCACCGACAACCCCTCCCCTGGCCCCTCATCTACAAAACCCTAACCAACACCGCCAAATACCCGCACTTCCTCGCCACCGCGTGCGTCTTCGCCACCTGGAGCCCCCTCACCACCTACACCCCCAGTATAATTATGGCGCTGGGCTTCTCCCGCGTCATCGCCAACGCGCTCGCCGCCCTGGGCAACCTCCTCACCCTGCCCGTGATTTTTGGTTTTGCCTGGCTGAGCACGGCAACCCACCGGCGCGGAAGCACCGTGCTTCTCGCGATGGGCAGCTACCTCGTCGCGCTGGTTGTGCTCCGCACCGTGCAGCCGCACGTCACGAGCCGGTGGGGTCGGGTCGGGCTCTGGACGGCGGTGAATGGGTTGGCAGTGGGGTATCATCCGGTGCATAATGCGTGGATTCAGGTGAATTGCTGCTGTCCGGGGGAGAGGAGTGTGAGTGTTGCGTGAGTCGGGCCCCCTTTTGTCGAGTGAATGTGTGAGGGCTGTCTGTAGAGGTTAATAATGCTGACTCGATGTGGGGGTAGGATGTGTAAGTGACCGCGTCTGCCCTAGGGATGGAGCTGGACTGGACTGGACTGGACTGGACTGACGATTGAGGACATAGTTGTGATGTCTGCTACCGCGGGATTGATGGCCGGGAGCCAGATTTTCCAGGGGGATGAGGCGCATGCGTTGTAAGTGACTGACTGATGCGATGGGTATCTGTGGTGTCGAGGTGGATGGCTGTGCTAATTCTTCGTCGTTTAGTTATCCGATGGGGTTGTTGATTATGATTCTTCTGGTCTTGGTAGGGATGGTGTTGGTGGCGGGGCAGATGGGTATCTATCGATTTGCTGGGAGGGGGAAATGCGAGTCGCAGGGAGGGGATATGGATATGTGCTGAGGAACACATGGTGACAATCTTAGATAGATGGTTAGTATCTCTCGTGCTTCTTCTCGTGATGGGTCCAGTTTGCCAGCATATATGTACAGTAGCATTATCCGCACTATTCCTGGAGCAGTATCGGATACATCCCACAGGGACTGTCCAGGGATGTTCTTTTTCTCCCACTCGTCTCTCTCGGGAGAAGATGCCGCGAGACCCTTCCTCATTTTGTGCTCCAGATCCTCGTCTGGTCAGATCCCCCCGCATAGTGGCTTATTACTCTCAATCTGAGTGGTGTAGACCACCGAATGTGGAGGCGAATACCCGAGATCGGAGATTCCAGCTCGGCACTCAGTGCAGTCAGTCTTTGGGGCTGTGAAGGCCCCGCACGCATGCCGGATAGCCCTATTCACTCCCCTCCACCGCACGTACGACCTCACCCCGCTCTCGCTGACCCTCCAACAACAAAATCCTCACACTACCCCCCATGCGCACCCCACCGCAGACACTCACCAACTGGACACTAACCGTGGAATCCTGGACCCCAGCCGCCAACATCTACAGCCTCACAGCCGCTCCCACCCGGACCAACACCACCTACGCCCTCGGGACAATGTCCACCCTCCTCCCCTGGTCCCAGCTCCACCCCTCCCTCCAGAACGTCTCGGGCATTGGATTTTACCGCACGACCGTCACCCTCGCCCACAGCCCCAGCCCCAGCCCCAGCCCCTCCTCAGGCGTCATCCTCGATCTAGGGAGGATCTCGCACGTCGCACGCATCCGAGTCAACGGCCACCCCACCCACCCGGTCGACCTGCACTCCGCGAAACTGGATATCACGCAGGGGGTGATGGACGGGGAGAACACCATTGACGTGATGGTGGCGAGTCCGTTGGGGAATGCGGTGCGACGGTATTAGCACGCGCTGGAAACGGGGGGCAAGAAGGCGAGTGTTACGGGGACGATGCCGGGGGTGGGGGAGTATGGGTTGGTGGGGGAGGTTAGGGTTTGGGGGTATGAGATTGTGCATGTCGGGGTGGATGATTGAGCCGGGGGTTACTGTAAGTTGTGGCACAGATTGGGGTTGGATTCTAGGCTTGTGGCATCTTGGTCGGAACAAACTGTCTCTGATTCGACTCTGAACATGACTTGGACTTGGATGTAAAGTAGGGCAGGCAAGCAAGCAAGCAAGCACCTCAACCTCCTCCCGTCATCCCTCTCGGAGTCACCGTCCTCCGTGTGAGGATGATATATACTGTGTGTGTTTGGCCGACACGAGCAAGTCAGAGCCCTGGCTGATCTTTCAGTTCGAGCAGCATCTTAGTCCATCACCACCTCGCTCACTCGCTCCCACGCGAGATATGCTGGCGTCTCATCTCAAAGCCCGAGACTTCATCCACAGACTCGCCATCAACGCCACGCCGGAGAGGGCGCAACCCATCGCCCAGATCGTGCGCAGACTGTCCGCATACACCGACCGCACCTCCCCGCGCGTGGCCGCGTCCGCCCTCTCCAACGCCGGGATGAGACCGAACGGATCCTGACGGTATCGCTGCGCGATCGCCCGCAGATGGGGGTGGCGGGCCAGGAGCGCGGTGGCGCGATTCTGAAAGATCACGCCCCCGATCGCCACGCCGACGCATTGGCCGAAGCTGCGGAAAAAGGTGGCCAGGCTGATGGCCAAAGGCACGAGCTCCGGGGGGCTGCTGGTCTGCACGGCCAGGGCGGCGCCCAGCACCACCATCCCCAGCCCTATCCCGGACACCATCTCGATGAACACCCACCCGGGGATGGGGGTCTCGACCTGCAGGAGACAGAGTAAGCCGAACCCCACCGTGGCAAGGATCCAGCCGGCCCAGATCGCCCAGCGGATCCGACCAGTGGCTGCGATGGCAAACCCGGTCACAGCGGCCACGGGCGCGATCGTCAGGGTGGCAGGGAACAGCGCCACGCCGGTGACGATCGGGGTGTATCCCTTGACGATCTGGTAGTAGAGTGAGAGATAGTAGAGGCCACACCACAGGAGGAAGCCGAGACAGAAAAAGCTCCCCAATGCAATGCTCGTCGATCGGTCCCGGAAGATGGTCGGTGGGATCACCGGCTGTCGTGCCCACCGATACTCATAGCCCCCGAAGGCGAGGAGCCCGCCCACCCCAAGGCATAGAGGGAGTAAGGTGTGCCAGGAGCTCCACCGGTACATCACGCCCCCCCACGACAGAGGGATCAGAAAGGAGCTGGTGCTGGCGGCGAAGAGGACCATGCCCACCAGGTCGATCTCACGGAGCTTAGCCCGCCAGTCGCGGGGGTGGCATGAGGCCGACGCCCGGGGAAAGAAGACCAACAGAAGTGCAGCGCCAATCCCGATGAAGGGGAAATTGATGTAAAAGATCCAGCGCTAACATAGGTATTAGTCAACCGAGGGAGGTAGGGTTGAGGGAAAGGGGCTCGAATGTGCGTAACTTCAAGGTTGCCTCTTACCCAAGTTGATTTCTCTGCAAAGCAGCCCCCAATCACCGGCCCGATCACCGATCCAACAGCCCACACGGCGCTGAGCATGCCGAGATACCGACCTCGCGCTTTCAATGGGATATAATCCGCGATGATGATGCTACTGAGGGTGATCAAACCACCCCCGCCCACCCCCTGCAGCGACCGACCTACTAAGAGCTGAGTGACATTGTGCGCAATTCCTGCGACGAGCGCCCCAAGCGCAAAAATCACCATCCCGAACAGAACCAGAGCTTTGCGGCCCAAGGCTTCCGAGAGAGAGCCGAAGATGGGCTGGAACACTGCCCAAGTTAGTGCTGGAGTGGCATCGAGTGGCTAGATGGCCCGGCCCCTTACCGGCACTACAGAGGAGATATGAGGTTCCGGCCCAGAAGCCTTGGATGGCCGAGGCGTGCAAGTCATTGGCGATGACCTATAGCTCTGATGTGAGTTCCGAGACACGGTCCAGGGGGACGGAGCTGACAATGACTACCAACTACCTACTTACCGGCAATGCCACCGCTAGTAAAGACCCATCAAGCGCCGCCATGAGGCTCAGCACCATCATAGCGGTGATGGTGAGAGCTTGGGGTCTAGTAATGTGGAACTCGTCCCCAACGACTTCCTGCGCCTCGCTTCCAGTGGGTAATTTCATCTCGATGCTGTGGGCTGCAGAGACCGTGGTAGTCGGTCTCCAGGGCTGGAATGGGAAGTCCAATAGTTATACATATTAGTATGTTTTCGATGATTACACACAGCGACTGACGTCTCGGCAAACACACGTTATCATTACCCCATGACTTGAAGGGGGTGGGGCATCTACGGCGTCATATCGAGGCGATGTAACCCTAATTGAGTGGCAGTCCGCACGGGAGGCAAGCAATAGCTGCATTTCCGCTGGTTCGCATTGGCTAAGCTTTGCAGTATAACTTCTAGTACAGAAGCACGGTCTTCCACGCGATTTTTAAGATCGCCTGTCCAGTTGGTTTGAGGAGGAACAATCCAGAGGGTCTAGATTCGAGCGAAAGACATTATATTCAGTAAAACAATCAACACAACCTATGAATTACAGCCACCATCAACAGAACAAATACCTCTTTTTGCACCCCATGATGACCAGAATTCTGTTCCGTAAGAAAGACAAAACACTGAGCAACAATAAAAATATATTACATGCCTATCAGTAGTGATGATGTTTTGCTTCATGGTGGCTGGACCGCAGCTTAGTTGCCACTACACTGGGAAGGCTGGACCTTTGTTTATGCTTAGTTTTCTGTGATGGCTATTCCTCGCTTCTCATGTATATTTTTTTGCTTGAGCTAACTGGACAACTGGAACCAAGACCCAGTCTCCACTCTTTGATACTCCCCCCATAGGACCAGTCTTTGCATCTGGTCCCAACCCTATCAGGGCCAATGAAAACCTCTTGATAATTGCCTAGTAGAAGTGGTTATGGTGTACAATGCACAACCCGCATCAGAGAGCACATTGTCAGCAATCATGTCGTTCTCCTCCCTGACCGTACAGTTGTCAGGATGGCTTCGGGTTCCGAGTGTGCATGTACGGAGTAATCAATAGTACATTCCCTTAGCGTATCCGTATGAGTGAGAATAGTATCAGCTAGTCCGAGTCCTTCCTCGCTGAGCGAGGGGTCCCATAACTATGATCCAATTCTTGAACTGATTAATAAATCTGCTATCTACCCCAGTCAATCTTGAGCCAGCCCGCCCGAGTTAGCTTTCCCCCGCAGAGATACACTCTGGATGCGAAGTTTAAAATGCGCCAAAGACCCTGAGCTAAGCCTTAGCTCCATTAGCTGTTATATATGAAAGCCAAGCCAAGGGCTCGTCAGGGTCCCATTACCGCGCAACTCTGTATCCGAAGAGGCATCAGAGGTGACAAGGCAAAATCAACTATGCTCCCCGTGCCGAAGAGGAACCCAGAAATCAGGATCAGCTAATCACATAATGCTAGACAGATGAGAGAGACATCTCCAGGGTCAGGAACTATGGCATACTGTATTGTATAACTATCTTATTGGACCCGCCATAACGGGAGGGTAAGCGCTAAGAAGGCTTAGTCTAGCACTAACTATTGATGTCAGCCCTAGTATCACTTGGGGCTCGATTAGCTACATCGATTTCTCCAGCCCATCTACAAGTGGCTCGATTGGCATCTGGCATCACAGCCGCAGACGGTGAGGACATATTCATGCGGTCGTTGCCGTGATAGGCGAGGTTTCTTCCGCGGGGGCCTTGGGTGCGTGAGGTGTTGGACAAGGAATGGGGCACGTATAGTGCGGATCATGGGGCTTGCTGGATGGGATCGGGTTGAGTTTGCGAGGGTGTAAGGGATGTTTACCAGAGAATTGGGAAGTATAGGGAGTCCAGGGTTTCTCCCTGGGAGCACATGATATCTAGGGAATTCAGATGACATTTACCAGGAAGCTGAAAAAGAAGGGGGGTCCGGGGGTTCTCCCCCGGGAACGCTTTATACTCCCGATACTATGTCCTACGGTGGATGGGTGTTACAGTGGAAGGTCAGGCCCAGTGAGCACCATGGAATACCTCAGTGCTTTGAGGGAAGGTCTACTCTTGCCCAGTCCTTGGAATGAAACTTGCAGTCGAAATCACATCGGTTCATTTTGGTAAATATGGGGGTTATAGTCTTTATGGGATGTTTGCATGCTTTGCATAGTTTGCATCACTGCAGACATATCATGTGATCAGTTCGCTGCAATCACAGAGGAGGTCAGATGACTTCACGGCGGAGCCAATCATGGCTAGCGGCGGCGATCTCCGACGTGCACATCTGTATACTTTAGTCACCTCGTTCGTCTTCTGTCCACCTTTGTTGATCCGGTCTCCTTACTTCTGCCATACCTTTTACGATTCCCTCTCCTTGTGCTTGCTCTTCTCTTTATCCCTTGTTTGGCGACAACAGGACTCACCCTCTCGCAAAAACTCCAGCAAGACTCCCCACAAGACTCACCTGTAAACAACCCCCTCCCACCCGTTGATCCCCCCCTCCTTCCGGCGGAATTCAACATGACCACCCGATATCGCGTGGAATATGCTCTCAAGTCCCACCGGCGGGACCAGCTGATTGAGTGGATCAAAGGTCTTCTAGCCGTGCCATTTGTGCTGCACTCGCAGCCCACCGCGGTTTACCAAGAGCACAGCGAGAACCTCATCGCGGTCGCCGCGGACACCCACCAACGGTACGCGGAGATCTTCCGGGATGTCGAGAAGCTGATCCGCGACCACATCACCCACCAGGGGCAGAACGCGCCGGGCAAGTCGAAGCTCAAGCTGCTGGTGCCCACCGTGGGCTCCTTCTTCACGCCGCTGTTCCTGGAAGACGCCTTCACCTACCAGGACAAGCAGCGCTTCATCAGCCGGCGCCGCTTCGTCGCCCCCTCCTTCAACGACGTGCGGCTCATTTTAAACTCGGCCCAGCTGCTCGGGCTGGCCCGCACCACGGGGGTGGACCTGGTCACCTTCGATGGAGACGTGACGCTCTACGACGACGGCGCGTGTCTGACCGACGACAGCCCGGTCATCGCGCGCATCATCCGTCTCCTGCGGGAAGACCGCAAGGTGGGCATCGTCACGGCGGCCGGGTACACGGAGGCGGCCAAGTACTACGAGCGGCTGCGGGGGCTCCTGGATGCAATGCACGCGTCCCCCAACCTGAGCGAGGCGCAGCGGGCCGGACTGGTCGTCATGGGGGGCGAGAGCAATTTTCTGTTCCGGTACGACCCGGAGTCGTCGCACAAGCTCACCTACGTGCCGCGCTCGGAGTGGGTGCTGGAGGACATGAAGTCGTGGCAGGAGGACGACATCACGGCGCTGCTGGACATTGCCGAGTCGTCGCTGCGGGCCTGTGCGGCCAACCTGAGCCTGCCGGTGGCGGTGCTGCGCAAGGACCGCGCCGTGGGCGTGTACCCGCTGGATCGGAGCAAGATCACGCGCGAGCAGCTCGAGGAGACGGTGCTGGTGGTGCAGAATACGGTGGAGCGGTCGCCGGTCGGCTCGCGGTTGCCATTTTGTGCATTTAACGGTATGTCGGCTGGTGGTGCGGCGGGGCCAGTGGAACGCACTAACAGGATGACTAGGGGGTAATGATGTCTTTGTGGATATCGGCGATAAGTCGTGGGGTGTGCGGGCGTGTCAGAAGTACTTCGGGGGCATCGAGCCCGCTCGGACCCTGCACGTGGGCGACCAGTTTTTGTCTGCGGGGGCCAATGATTTCAAGGTAGGTGGTCGTTCGAGATGGCGGAGAAAGAGGCTGACGATACTAGGCCCGGTTGGCTTCGACGACGGCGTGGATTGCCAGTCCGGCGGAGACGGTGCAGCTCCTGGATGAGCTGCATGGCTTATCGCAGTCGCAGTGGTAGTCGCAGTCGCAGTCGCAGTCGCAGTAAGCCGTATGGCGTTGCATCTGTTGGCAGTTGTGTTGTTCGTATGGGCGGGCGCATAGCGAGTATACCGGACCCGGAATCCTATAATTAGCATTGATCTCGTATTGCCAGGGACGGCGATAAGTTTTTTTGTTTGTGATTGATTTATCAGCTGGCGAGAGGATTCCGGAGATGCTTTATAATCAACAGACTATCACTAAAATAAGATCAACACTAATGCTGGTTAAGTTGTGCTGTGGTGTGACTCCATCTTTGTTACCCACGCTTCCTGCAGGATAACTCCATAGTAGTTCCCCGCTGAGTTGTTGTTCAGGAACCCCAGGATGATTCCAGACAGAGTAAAAAATCAAAAATAAATATAAATTCCTCGGCCCGCTCCCGAGTCCTTCACCCCTTGAGTTAACTTGTAACTACTGTATTTATCCCTTTCCCTCCACCCCTCTCTTTCTCTTCATACCTATCACCAAAATAATCTTTCAATTCTACACACCACACCAATGCCCACTCCACCCACCATCGTGATAATCGGCGCCTCCGTCGCGGGGCTGCCCATCGCCCACGCCCTCCTCAAAGACGCGCACCCCAAAAAAGTCATCCTGATCAACCCCTCGCGCGACTTCTGGTGGATGATCGCCGCCCCACGCATCCTCACCAAACCCTCCGCCTTCCAGCGCGACCAATACTTAGTTCCGATCGAATCGGGTTTTGCGAAGTACACGCCCGAGCAGTTCGAGTTCGTGCACGGGTACGCCACCGCGCTGGACGCGACGAAGAAAGTCGTGACTGTCTCGCTGGCCAGTGGTCAATCCCCCCCCACCACCAGCTACGAGTACAACTACCTCGTGATCGCCTCCGGCAGCACCACCCCGTCCTCCATCCCCACAGACGCCAACACCCCGCTGTACCCATTCAAAGCGCCTCCGCTTCCCACTCCAGGGGTGGACCAACTCGACCGCGACCTGGACACGTTGATCCAGACCGCCCAACAGACCACCACGCGTGCCAAACGCATTGTCATCGGCGGCGCAGGCCCCATCGGCATCGAAACCGCGGGCGAACTCGCCGAGCTGCCGCACCGACCTGCCATCACGCTCGTCTCGGCCACGGCGCGCGTGCTGCCCGGTCTCGCCGAGGGTGCGAGCGCGGCCGCCGATGCGCAGTTGCGGGGGAAGGGCGTGTATATCATCCCCGGGCGGAAGGTGGTGCGCTTTACCCCCGCCAACCTCCAGGCGGCACAACCGGAGGAGGACAGCGCCGGACAAGCTACGACTACTACTCCGCAGCAGCCCGCCGGGGGCATCGTGGAGCTCGACAACGGAGAGACAATCGAGACGGACCTATACATCCCCACCACCGGCGTGCTGCCCAACAACCAATTCCTCCCCGCGGAGATCCTGGACGAGAAGGGGTGGGTGAAGGTTGACGCCCAGTTGCGTGTCCCCGGACTGCAAGGCGTGTGGGCGGCCGGCGATATCACCGCCAATTCGGCGCGGCTGGCCCAGACGGCGGGGCAGCAGGCGACGGTTGCGGCGCATAATCTTCTCGTGGAGATGACGGGGGCGGGGAGCGTCAAGGAGTACGCGGCGGGGAAGGCGTTGATGGTGGTGCCGGTGGGGGAGCGCGGGGGGACGGGCCAGTTGTGGTTTGGCTGGGTGCCATGGGCGTGGTTTGTCCGGTTGATCAAGGGGAGGGATTTCTTTATTGCTAAGGCGAAGGAGGCCGTTCATGGGTGAACGGGGGGTCGACAAATCTACTACGATCAGTTCTAATGTTTATATCTATATATGTGTGTAATTGCGAGTGGAAGAAAAGGGGGGTCCGGGGGTTCTCCCCCGGAACGCTTTATACCTAGTAGGAAGGTAGGATGAGGTTTACCAGGAAGCTAAAGAGAAATGGGGTCTCTCCAGGGGACCCTGATACTACATGGGTTACAGCCAGGTGGTGGTGGGGGTCAGGCAGAGTAAGTACCAATCTGATTGAATGTAGTCATCATTATCCATGTAAGCGTAACACCCGCATAACCCATCTGTATCATCTTATCTCATGCCTCATGCTCATGCCATGCTCATGCTCATACCATGTATATGTGAGCCTCCATCTAGTCTAAGCCTCCGCGTAGGACGTCCAGGCCGCCGCATTGGCCTTGCTGGCGCGGCCCGACAGGATGTTGACCGTGTCCTGCAACTCCAGCCAGAACTCGGTCTTGGGACGACGTCGCGCCCAGTCCGTCTCCGTCGCCTCCAGACCGTTCTCGCCGCCCATGGCCGAGAAGCCCACCTGCGAGCCCTTGATGCCGATCACCGACGCCGACATCTCGTCCGCGGCGATCTCCTCGGGGCTCTGGCCCGCGTAGCTCTCCAGGTGGCTCATACACTTGATGGCCATGCGCAGCGCGCGAATGCGGTCCATCGGCGACGGCTTACCACCCTGCTGGAAGTGGCCGGGCACGGCGGCACGCGATTCGAAGCGACCCTTGGCCTCCTCCTTGAGGATGTCGGCGATCACCTGCGTCGTGTATGTGTTGGAGGCGCACTCGTTCCGCAGGATGATCTTACCGGCGCGGTTCGCTCCCTTGTCGCGCGTGAAGCTGTCGCGCAGGAAGTCGATGTCGTGCGACAGCATCTTGATGTCGATGCCCTCTTCGGGGATGTAGACCGCCGCGGCGCCAACAGACAGACCCGCCGTCGTGGCGATGTAGCCCGACTTGCCACCCTGCGTCTCGATCACGAACACGCGACGACGCGACGACGAGGCCGACTGGCGGATGATGTCGCAGAAGTCAATCAGGGTGTTGAGACAGGTGTCGCTACCGAGCGAGTACTCCGTGCCGGGCACGTTGTTGGAGATGGTGGCCGGCAGGACGGTCATGGGGATCTTGAAAGCGGGGAACTTCTCGCGCGCCTGGCGCAGCTGGCTGACGGCAGTGAACGCCTCAAATCCACCAACCACAAACAGCGCGTCGAATTTGAACTTCTCAAAGCATTTGGCGGTCGTTTCCAAGTCCTCGCCGGGTAGGCTGCGGTTGGTTCCGATATCCGAACCTCCCTCGTTGACCCAGGCATCAGACTCAATCCACTTGATCTCGCGAACGGAGCTGACGGGGGTATCGGCGTGGTGGCGGCAGAGACCGGGGAAACCGTTGTGGATCGCAAGGGGGGTGTGGCCGCGGGTGAGACAGTAGGCGACAGCGGCGCGGGTAGCCTGGTTCATACCGCCAGCGGGGGCACCGACGTGGACAATGGCGATGCGCATTCTCTGCAGAAGATTAGCACACGCATACAAAGCCATGCGAGAAGTCTTACCTTGTTCTCCGGGAGCAGCATCTTCGGATGGTCGGGAGTCGAGGTGTTCTTGTAGGAGAAGTGGTACTCTTTGAATTCGGAGTCGCGGAGAGCCATGGCCTTGTCAAATTCTCTGTTCTCGATGTGCGAAGTGACCGTCTTGGTGAACTGCACGGCCTCCATCAGAGGCATGCGCATGATCTTGTTCTCGCGGATGGTGATGACTGGCGAGGGCGAGTCGGGCTTCATGTCCAGTACGGCTCGAACGGCTTCGACACCCTGCAGAGTGGATAGCCAGCGGTCGTAGGCACACGCCGCGCCACCTCTTTGGGTGTGACCCAGGACAGTAACACGGGTGTCCAAACCCAGACGCTCAGTTAGGATATCCTTGACCTTCGAGCTCGAGATCTTGTTCAGCTGTCGGTCTTGTGCTCCCTCTGCCACAATGACAATGGTTCGTCGCTTTCCACGCTCCTTTCTATTCTGCAAGATATTAGCATGGCTTGTGGTTGAAGATCCGTAAAACGTACCTTAGTGATGATGGAGCACATATCCTCCTCCCATCCATCCTTGGGGGGCAACTCAGGGACAAAGAGCCAGTCAGCACCGGTACTGATGGCAGCCATCAAGGCGAGCCAACCACAGTGACGTCCCATGACCTCAATGACGAAGCCTCTCTGGTGCGAGTACGCAGTATCGAACACATCGTCTACGGCATCACAGATGCGAGTCAGAGACGAGTAACAGCCGATCGTAGCGTCCGTGCCGGACATGTCGTTGTCGATGGATCCGACCAGACCGACAATGTTCAAGATCTTGTATGGCTCAACCTGCTCCTGGGTCAATTCCTTCTTCTCGACCAATTCCTTCAAGAGACCCGGCCACTCGGAGCGGAAGAGGTCGGCACCAGTCAAACTACCATCACCACCGCAGACGACCAGGGCGTCAATGCCGCGGATGACCATGTTTTTAGCGGCCTGCAGACGGCCGGGGCGCTGGCGGAAGGACATGCAGCGCGCAGAGCCGATCAGGGTACCACCCTGCGACAGCCAGCCGCGCACATCTTCCCAGTGCATCTGACGGATCATGTCTCCGCCATTAACGAGACCTTCGTAACCTTCGAAGACGGCGTAGGCCTCGCAATCGGAGTGGATGGCCATCCGGACGACGGCCCGGACGGCGCCGTTCATACCAGGAGCATCACCACCGGAGGTCAAGACTGCGATGCGGCGGCGTTTGGGGGGCTGCACGGGAGCTTGAGGGGGAGCCATGGTGTCGATGGCGACGAATTCAGTTGTTTAGAAGTTGTAGCTCCAATGCACGGGAGGATGAGGTTTCAATAGGTGAGGGGAGGTTAGACAATGCAATGTGAGAGAACAGAGCTGGCAACGCAGATTGCGGAATGATGCTAGGTAAGAGATACTTGTGTGAGGGTAGTGGGGGAGAAGTTCCGGTGAGAAAAAGCGGGAGTGGGCAATGGTACGTCACAGACTTCAGCGGGACCGGAAGTGCCCCGCGGTGATTCACTAGAAGTCAAGGAGATGATATGACCGGGATGAGGGAGGAGAGAGTGTATACCACGAAAAGAACACGGCAGAACCGTCCCGAATGATGAGAGGTCTTGGTTTCAGAAGATGCCGATGCCAATGCAGGGAGGGGGTCTTTGACACAGTAACATGCTCTGGTCTGCTCTGGATGGGCAGATGAAGATATTCTCGCAGTGACGAAAAGAGGGGGAAGAGCCAAATTCCCAAGGCGGCCTGGTGCGGCAATTGATGTCACCGCTCCTCAACACGCCAGAAATGGACTAGTGCCACTCATTGCACGTGATGTGCGCTAGGGTAGGGCCGCTTCTTGCACGTGAAATCATATGACATGGCCCTCAAACAGTGAGGTACCAAACTAGTACTCTAAAATTCAGGCTACTCCGATTGGTGTAAGCTACAGCTCTTGCATCTCACTTAGTGCTGTTCAAAGGTTAGCTTGACTGACACCATCTTTGCCACGATGGACTATTCCCAAATTGGAGATGGAAGGGTTCTCGCAGCGGGCCGACCATCGTGCGCCTAGCCGGATCCCTAGACATTAAGATCATACATCAGACGATACCAACAACATAAGTTGGAAGACAGAGGACGATGATGTGCATTAGCGAGCGTATTCTGTGCAGGAGTCTACTGATGGCCTGCTACATGGCAGTGTTAAAAAGCGTCATCCCACTGCCAAATGTCTGATCGGTTGAGTGACTGAAATCATATTATGATCATATGATGTATGTGGAATGTATTCATTCGTCTTTCTACTAGTACTAGCACAAGAACTGTCAGCACACTTCGATTAAGTTAGTACTTGCACACAGCATGACAGCAGAAGGCTATCGTATAGTCTTTCATTGATAGTATGAAATGAGTTATTCGAACAAAAGCCAAGAGCATGATGGCACGCCGGACTTCAATGCTCCGAAGTTAAAAGTCGCAAGATCAAGTAGAGAGTGACTATGGACAAATTCAGTTGTACACAACCTAGGACAGAATAACTAGCCCAAGTCAAGTACTCTACCGCCACTTACTAGGTTGATCGAGATCACTTCTGAGACTCTTGCTGTGGTGGTTCATGGTCAGGCGTAAATACAGGACACCCATTTCCTCCCACTGCAGCAGTGAGCCTTTATCGGGACTGATAACCCGAGGGACAAACGCTAAGACAAGTAGGGATTAGCGGGAGCAGCCCAGCTGGGTCGACTAATCACGTGCATGTTGCTCGATCCCGGGCTCAAATCAATCGACACAAAGGCACAACTCTCTCGACACAACCACATTGTCATCGGCGTCGGCGGACAACCCACCATGTCCGAGTCTTTCACCCTCCCCCTACGTCCCCTCATCGAGAAGCGCGAGCGGCCGGACACCCTTCCTCTGGAGATCGCGCAGATCAACGCCCAGTGGGGTTCCTTCCGCGATGTCACCGAAGAGAGCCTGCGGGCCAAAATCGAAGAGGAGAAGAACAAGGACCCGTGGGCGGAAGACGAGGAAGCTGAAAAGCCCACCGTCGAGATTGACTCCACGGAACGGGTCGACCAATTATACAAGCGCCGCGCCGAGATCACCCAATTCGCCATGTACGTGAGCAATCCCCGACAGCAAACAGACAGACGATGCTGATGCAAGCGTAGGCAGGCGCACATGGAAGCCTTGTTCGCTCTCGACTTTGTCTCCTTGCTTCTGTCCAAGCACACCCCCCGACAAGCTGAGTTGTCCATGTCGGCCTACCTGAAACAGGTTGCGCCGCTCGGCTCGCTGAACGCCGAGATCGTCAATCCCCCGCCCAAGTCGGAAGCCGCGCTACAGGACATCAAGACGGTCTCGCGGGGCTGGCGGCTACAAAACTTCAATGCCGCCGCGAATAAACTCCTCAAGTCCGCGACCCGGCTCGAGGCCGAGGTCGCGTCGGAGACTAAATACTGGAATGAGGTTCTGGCGGTCAAGGACAAGGGTTGGAAGGTTTGCCGGTTGCCGCGGGACAGGCAGGCGTTGGGTGTACAGTACGGATTTCTTGAAGGTAATTGCTCTACTTCAAATCGGTGTTCCGCTTCGCAGCGTTACTAACGATCATAGCCACTCCGATATTCCGTGATCGCGGCCTGGCGGCATTGCGACGCGCCGAAGATGGGAGCCTGCTGCTAGACAAAGGCTTGATCCCCCAGAGAGCCAGAACCGTTCGAGTGCGGGTCAGAACACAGAAGCAATACACCGGGTGTTCGAAGGTGTCTTGGTCGCTGCCCAGCGAGGACTCGATTGAGCGTCGAATTCTCCAGGCGCGTGACACGGTCTACGAGGAAGAGTTGTTCCATGAGATGGTACGGGAAGCCCGGATCTTAGGGAGCCAAGGCGTGACGACGCGTCAGAACCTCGTCCAGGTCCCCGTCTCAGAGGACCAGGAGATTCTCCTGGATCTGGTGGACGTCGACCAGGGCGAACCAGCAGAGACCGAAACGCACACCAACGAACACGACACCCTTGCAGATGCGGTCGCGCACTCGATCCGGATATTGCTCGCCTATGCCCACAGGCAGAATCTCCGGCGCAGGACACAGCCGCCGCCGCCCCTGTCCCAAAAACGTCGAACCATTCCGGAATACCAGCTGTTGCGGCCGGTAATGGCCTACCTCCAGCACACCGCGCATGTCCGGTCTCTGGAGACTTTTCTAAATGAGATGGCCGAGGTCTTGAAGTCTGCCGGGCTTCGTTGCGAAATCACCGCTGCGCCCTTCGCATCCGTCAGACTTCCCCAGGCACCGTCTTCAGCACCCAAGGTGGAAGCCCTTGTCAGACCATTCCTGATGCCATTCGAATCTACTTTCACCGGCAACCTGATCACACCCGAAAGTTCATTCTGTGTCAAGGTCCGCACCAGCACCGTCGCACCGCCGGCCGGCACCTTCTACGATCTCACCGTCAACCTACCGCATTACCCTGAGGTGAAGCCTCCTAGCCGCATTGGCCTGCAAAACGAGGCAGCTGCAGCCCTCACTCACCTCATCCTACTCGACATTGTCTCTTCTATCGCACGCACAGGGGCAAAACCACCCATGGACGAAGCAGGCAAGGGATTGAGCTGGGAAGTAGCGTACGCGCACCACGGGGAGCTCCGGGCTCTGTCACGCTCCGGGAACAACAAAAAGATGAAAGTCAGTCTTTCGCGGGAAGAGCTGAGGGTGGAAACCTGGCCGTTGCACGGGGTGGGTGTCCCGCGTCGAGAAGAGGACCAGTCCGCTCAGTTGCGCTCGCAGAGCTGGCGCTCCGGTTCGAGTGAACCCTCGCGGCCAAGCTTGATGGAATTTGTGCACGAGGTCTCGCACGATCGGCCGTGAGAACCGTCCTGGCTGATCCCATGCGAGTAGGAGTAAGCCTGACGCGAGTTATTCCTGCGTAGCCTCGCCCATCGCACCGGCGGATTTTAGACCATTGATGATACCCATGAGATAATGCCACGATTCTTCTGATTATAGACTTCGCTTTCAACGACGTATTTCGGAGGGTGATTTGAGTTGGGAGGGCGGCCACTCCTTGCGGCGCGACCAATTAATGCGTTCCACTGGACTCGGGTAAGCGGGACGGGTGAATGGAAGAGCAACTTGAAGTTCATGTGGACGATGAGCTGGACACGGCTGGTGGTGGTGATGATGATGATGATGATGATGATGATGATGTAGGAATGCAGGAGAATGAGAATGATTTTCAGTGATTTGGGTGTGCGACAGTGGGCCGGTGATCCTGGCGGAGAAAGTGACCCGCTCTTGACTCCATCCCCGGTTTCTCCCCGCATTTGGAGGACATCCCTTACTCAGATGAACCAACACCGGTCGTTGAGGCTAGACGAACGGGGTGGGTGAGTGTAAGAGACTCTCATGGAAAGAAACAGACGGAGACAGATACTTGTATAGATGAACAACTTATTGTGAACGATGTCTGACTGAACATACCATGTCCTCGTCAGGGTCTCTCCGACGCTGAACCGAGGCTGATGCGCGTCTGGGGCACAAAGGGCGTTACATAATCTAGCCGGTATGTGGCTGTAATTTACGTTGCTTGACATCTTTGGTAGCTTCAAGCGCAGACAAAACCTCCTCCGGCCCGGTAATGTACAGTACGCGGCCCGCCCTCGGTCCGCTGAGGAGTTGTGCTGCCGAGGCTCTCCCCCGAATTGGCTGGCCTGATCGTCTCATGTGGTTCTTCGCGGTTCTCCGCTCCCTCCACCGACTGCTCTTCTTCTTACTTCTTCCCACTCTCGCTGCTTGACACTTTCTCCTCCTTCACACTCACTTCAACCTACCGCTATCTATCCTCCCTCGTTTCCTAGTCAAGTTGTGAGGGATGTTTACGGCTGCGAGCAGAAGCCGCCTCCCCACTCTCCTACGGCCCCGTCTTCCCCCCACGAATCCACTTCTCGCCAGATCCGCCGTGGTAGGACACCCCGCCTCGCAATAGAGATACCACTGACATCTATTCGGCTAGTCTCCAGTCATGGCTCCCCGGCGTAAAGCCTCGTCTATCCCGGAGGGTAAGTCAACAGTCACCTCCGACCCGCACCGCGCTGACCAGCCAGGATACACCGAAGATCTCTCGAAAGGCAAGATGCTCCGATTTGAAGAATCCCTCCCTCGATTACCCGTCCCCTCGCTGGAGGAGACGGGCCGACGCTACCTCAAGTCCGTCCATCCCCTAGTGTCCGAAGCAGAGTACGAGCGCACCAAGAAGGCGGTCGAGGCGTTCGTGCGTCCCGGTGGAGAAGGGGAGCCCCTGCAGGAACGGTTGCTCGCCCGCGCGGCCGACCCCAAGACCAAGAACTGGCTTCTGGAATGGTGGAACCACGCGGCCTACCTTGCCTACCGGGACCCGGTCATTCCCTACGTCTCCTACTTTTACTCGTACCGCGACGACCGGGCCCGCCGAGACCCCGCCAAGCGGGCCGCATCGGTGACGACGGCTGCCCTCGAGTTCAAGCGCCTAGTGGACTCGGGGGAGCTGGAGCCGGAGTACATGCGCGGCCAGCCCATGGCCATGAGCTCGTATGAGTACATGTTCAACTGCTGCCGGATTCCTGGCGACGGCGTGGACTATCCCCAGAAGTATCCTGCCAAGGACCACGAGCACATTGTGGTGGTGCGGAAGAACCAGTTCTTCAAAGTGCCTCTGGCCGTGAACGGCCGGCCGTTGAACAACTCCGAGTTCCAGCGCCAGTTCGAGCGCATTTATCAGATCGCGCAGCGGTCGCCCCCGGTCGGAACGCTGACGGTCGCCAACCGAGACGCGTGGGCCGACGCCCGGAAGAAGCTGCTGGCAGCTCACCCGGCCAACGAGCAGGCGCTGCGCGATATCGAGTCCAGCGGGTTCGTGGTGTGCTTAGACGACGCGTCGCCCGTGACCCTGGAGGAGCGTGCCCACCAGTACTGGCACGGGGATGGCGCCAACCGCTGGTTCGACAAGCCGCTGCAGTTCATCATCACTGACAACGGCACGGCCGGGTTCATGGGCGAGCACAGTATGATGGATGGCAGTCCCACCCACCGCTTGAACGATCATATCAACAGTCTGATCTTTGGCAACAAGATCGACCTGTCCGAGCAGGCGGTACGGTCCGACCTGCCCGATCCGCGGCCCATCACCTTCCACCTCAACGGGGAGGTGGACGAGGCGATTGAGGCGGCCACCAAGGAGCACCGCCAGCAGATCGCGAACCACGAGCTGCGCGTGCAAGCCTACCAGGGCTACGGCAAGGGGCTGATCAAGAAGTTCAAGTGCAGCCCGGATGCGTACGTGCAGATGATCATCCAGCTGGCCTACTACAAGATGTACGGCAAGAACCGACCGACGTACGAGTCGGCGTCGACGCGCAAGTTCCAGGAGGGACGGACGGAGACGATCCGCACGGTGTCGGATGAGAGTGTGGCTTTCTGCCGGGCCATCAGCGACCCCGCGGTGGCTCGGGAGGAGGTGGTGCGGCTGTTCCGGGCGGCGCTGACGGCGCACTCCAAGTACACGGCCGAGGCCAGTGACGGTCGGGGCGTGGACCGTCATCTGTTTGGGTTGAAGAAGCTGGTGCGCGAGGGCGAGAAGCTGCCGGCGCTGTACGAGGACCCGGCGTATGGGTACAGTGGGTCGTGGTATCTGTCGACCAGCCAGCTGAGCTCGGAGTTCTTCAATGGCTACGGATGGAGCCAGGTGATTGATGATGGGTTTGGAATTGCGTACATGATCAATGAGAACAGGTGAGTTGCCCTCTGGATTTTGAGGCTGGTTGGCCTGTGACTGACTGACCATGGCAGTTTGAACTTCAACATCGTGTGCAAGCGGTTGGGGGCGGAGCGGATGAGCTACTTTCTGAACGAGGCGGCGTCTGATCTGCGGGATGTGTTGATGCCTGATCTGGCTGCTCAGAGCGAGAAGGCCAAGTTGTAAGCTCGACGATAGACCGCGAATGCTGTAGACTGAATGGATGCATGAGAGTGAGTGGATTGAAGAAAGGAATCCGCCCGAGCGGCAAATCGGGTGGAAGTCAGGATGTATGCGCCTCCGATGATGGAAGGGACACCCAGAGGGTTCACCGAGCATAGATGATAAATTTTGGTTCCAATCGGAGTGAGCTCTAGATTTACATGATCGACTATAGCGTAGCAGCATATTATGAAACAGATTGCATCAGTCTTTTTACAATTGGCATGCGCATCACCGCGGAGAAGCTGAGGGAGTAATCTATTAGTATGCAGGAGCATCCGTAAGCGGATGAATGACATCAAAGTGCATGTTGAACAATGAGTATTTGGACATTCCAGTACGACCGGCCAGGACGATCACTTGCGGTCATTAAGTTGTGGTAGAGTGCGGGGGAGCTGAGTTGCACCTCGTTATTATAAAGCATAGCTACCACCCCTCCCTCTTCAAGGCGTCCCTCATTCTCCCCTCTCCAACCCACCCAGACAGATATCCAGCAATCATCACTACCCAGCACCATGTCGAACTACGAACTCCCTTTCAAGGTACGTCGTAGCCTGTGGAGGGTGTGAGGAATAAACTGACCGTGGCAGCTCGACGACCCGTCGATTCTACACTTCGATTCCTTTGTGAACAATGAGTGGGTGACAGCGAAGAGCGGGGAGAGGTTTGAGGTCATCGGTGTGTAAATTATTTATTCGTAGAGAATTGGGGAGAAACCTCCCTCTCCAAATATATTTCTAACAGTCGCAGACCCAGCAACCACCAAACCCTGGACCAGCATCTCCACCGCCACCGCCGCCGACATCCCGCGATACACTCAGACCGCGAGCCGCGCATTCACCACCTTCCGCACGACCCCGGCTCGACAGCGCGCCCAGCTCATCCAATCCTGGGACACGCAGATCCGCACGCACCGCAGTGACCTCGCGCGGATCCTCGTCCACGAAACCGGCAAACCGCTGGCCGAAGCGCTCGGCGAGATCGACTACGCGCTGACCTTCACCTGGTGGTTCGTGGGGGAAGCGGAGCGGATCACGGGGACGATCACGCCCGCCGCCCTCCCCGGGCGACGGGTGCTGACGATCAAGCAGCCCGTCGGGGTGGTGGCGGCCCTCGTGCCGTGGAACTTCCCGGTGGCGATGGTGGTGCGGAAAGCGGCGGCGGCGTTGGCGGCGGGGTGTACGATGATCGTCAAGCCCTCGCCGGAGACGCCGGTGAGTGCCTTGGTGCTCGGGGAGTTGGCGAAGCGGGCCGGGTTCCCGGCGGGGGTGTTCAATGTCGTGACGACGGATCTGGCGCATACGCCGAGTGTCAGCGAGGCGCTGTGTCGGGCGCCGGAGGTCCGCAAGGTGACCTTTACGGGGTCGACGAGGGTCGGCAAGTTGGTCGCCGGCTACTGTGCCGACGGGCTGCGGAAGATGACTCTCGAGCTCGGCGGCAATTGTCCGTTTGTCGTCTTCGATGATGCGGACCTCGACCAGGCGCTGGGGATGCTGATGGCGCTCAAGTGGAGGCATGCGGGCCAGGCGTGCATCGCGGCGAATCGCGTCTATGTCCAGGCCGGGGTGTATGAGCGGTTCGTGCAGATGCTGACGGAGCGCACGCAGAAGGAGATCAAGGTCGGACGGGGCTGGGAGGAGGGGGTGACCATGGGGGCCATGACCACGCCGCAGGGGGTCCAGAAGGCGGTCGAGCAGGTGCAGGATGCGGTGGCCAAGGGAGCGACGCTCGTGCTGGGGGGCGATAGAATCGAGGGCGAGGGGTATTTCTTTCCGCCCACCATCCTCAAGGATATGACCCAGGAGATGCGCGTCTCGCAGGAGGAGTCGTTCGCCCCCATCGCCGCGGTGTACCGGTTCGAGACCGAGGAGGAGGCCGTGCGCTGGGCGAACGATACCGCCATGGGGCTGGCGAGTTATGCCTTCACCAAGAATGCGGATCGATTGTGGCGGCTGTTTGAGAATCTCGAGGCGGGGATGATCGGGTTGAATACCGGGGCCTCGTCGGCGGCGGAGGCGCCGTTTGGCGGCGTCAAGGAGTCGGGCTATGGCAAGGAGAGTGGTAAGGAGGTTGCTGTGAATGAGTACTTGGTGACCAAAACGGGGACGTTGACGGTTGATGGGCATTATTAGGTGGTGATAGTAAGGTGGCTGCTACTCTGGGTTGGAGTGGGGTGGGGAGACGGAATTTGTGGTTGCTGAGTATGGGGGAGCAGTGTATGCAGCAGTCAGATGAAAAAGCCATGGATGGGCTTTTCTTTTTTTTAGCATATTATCACACTAGTACTACCTAGAAGGAAGCATAGAGTCATCTACACATCAGACCCGCTCGACTCGCTGCACCACCATCGCCGTCGCCGCTCCTCCTCCATTGCAGATCGCAGCCACCCCATACTCGCCCGGCTGCAACTGGTGCAGCAGCGTCACCAGAATCCGCGACCCTGAGCTGCCCAGCGCATGGCCCAGCGAGATAGCCCCGCCGAGCGGGTTCACCCGAGCATTCTCCAGTCCCAGAATCTAGAACCATTAGCGCGACTCTCTGCCTCCAAAAGAAAAAGCCTACTCACCTTCTCGTTCGCCTTGATGACCGCAGCAAAGGCCTCGTTGAACTCCCACACCGCAACCTGCTCCTTCGTGATGCCCGCCCGCTGCAGCGCGATCGGCACCGCCTTGGCCGGCGCCACGGGGAAATCCACCGGATCCACCGCCGCATCCGCCGCGGCCACCACGCGCGCCAGCACCGGGTTGCCATCGCCGGCATACTCGCGGGCCACGTCGCGACTGCCCAGCACCAGCGCTGACGCCCCGTCGTTCATGGTGCTCGCATTACCCGCCGTGACCGTCCCCGTGCCGTCGCGGAGGAAGGCGGGCTTCAAGCCCCGCAGCTTATCAGCGCGCAGATTCTCAAATCCCTCATCCTTATCCACCACCGTCTCCTTGCCCTTCTTGTCCTTGATCGTGACCGGGGCCACCTCAGCCGCGAACTTGCCGGCCTGCCACGCGGCCTGCGCGCGCTCGTAGCTGCGGATGGCGTAGTCGTCCTGCTCCTCGCGGCTCACGCTGAGCTTCTTGGCCGTCGTCTCCGCGCAAATCCCCATGTGGATCTGGTTGTACACGTCCCACAGCCCGTCCTTGATCAGCCCGTCCTCCAGCTTGATGTCGCCGAACGGGGGTAGCTGCGCGCTCCGCGGCAGGTAGTACGGCACCCGCGACATATTCTCCATCCCGCCGGCGATCTGAGCGCGCGCCAGCCCCAGCTGGATGTTCTGCGCCGCCAACGCCACCGCCTTCAGCCCGGAGGCGCACACTTTGTTGATTGTCGTGCAGTCGAGCGAGGTGGGCAGGTCAGCGAAGATGGCTGCTTGGCGGGCGGGCGATTGGCCGATGTTGGCGGAGAGCACATTGCCCATGTACAGGTCGGTGATCTCGGAAATCGGGACGTGCGATTTGGTGAGGGCGGCGCGGATGGCGGTGGCGCCGAGGTGGGGGGCGGAGACGGTCGCGAAGGGACCATTGAACTGTTGGGTTAGACATAGATTAGAACTTCATGGCGTTGTGACATACCTTGGCAGTTGGCGTGCGAGCTGCACTCAGGATGTAGGCTTCTTCAATCTGCGAGGGTCGGGTGGAGTGGAAAGTGCGCTGCAACTGGGGGCGTGCGGGGATGGCCCGCATCACACGAGTGGTGCGCTGCATGGTGAGATTGGTTACAAGACGAACAGACAGACGAGAAGAATGTGGGAAATAGGTAGGTATATAATAGTATTATGCTCGTAGCGGATTAGGTGGTAGTGTGGCGTCTGCCTGTGTGGTATATATCAGATAAATGAATGGTAAGAGAAGGAGAAAGAGGAGGCGGAGAAGAAGAAGGCAAGACTCCGCCTCCGCCCGCCTGTAGCCGCTAAGCCGCAGCCGAGGTAACCCCATCACGTGCGGGGTCACATGCGGGGTTCCTCCCCTCCGAGATTCCATCAATTCACAGAGGAAATAAACCGCCCACGAGAGAAACACAAAGAAACAGTCAAGTCGAAAGCCTATACAGCAGATCTATCTCAACAGGAAGTAGGTATATATATCTTAAACCGTCCAACAGTTCTCACTGCCACCGCCCCAATCGTGATCCTCCACTTCGGTCGTTCTCATCCGCGATACGCTCGTCCCCAAGCGACACTCGTCTGCGCGGTCGGGTCCGTCGTTGGCCGACCGGATCCTGCACGCTCTCGTCGCTACGACGCGCAAACGACGACGCCACCAGTCGCGAGCCTCGCTCTCTCAAATCCTGTATCCCTTCCTGAATAATCCGTGGTCGCGCGTGCGGCGGCCAGTGCGGACGAGCAGTGGTTCTCGTGGGTGGACGCTGAAGGTCCAGTTGACTGGGATACGGCGATACGGTGCGAAGACGACCTTGATCGCCCGGAGCCGTGCGTCTACGGAGCATGTGAGCGTCTGCCGAACGACTGCGCTGGTTCTTCGGCCGGACAGGGATTCTGCTTGGGGGCCGTGTAGGGGTCCTAGTCCTGGGGCTCTCCTCGCTGGAACTACTCGTCGTGCCCACAGGGCTGGTCTCGCTCGAGCTGGGTGGGATTTGAACCAGGTTCTCGGCGAAGTGGACATGCCGCGATGGGGTGATGCTGCGACTCCGCTGCGGGGGAGCAGGAGAAGTCGTCCGAAGCTGTGGTGTTCCTGGCGTGGAGCGCACCTTGCGGATCGGCTCGCGCTCAACCACCGGTGAGCGGGGGCGCGGGGGCCGCGCTCTTCTAGGAGGAGTTGCTCTCGGGGCGTTGACTCTGGCTTCGCGGGTCTCCAAGTCGACCGGTCGCGCAGGGTGGGATCGCGAACGAGGCCGGATTATCTGCTTGATTGCACGCGTCAGACGACTCTTTTGAGACGGCATTGGCTTCGTTACCACTTCAGGAGGCCTCGCCATCGGCGCGGTGGGTCGCCATCGGGGTTGCAACACTATGACCTGCTTGACCACACGTGAGAAACAACTCGTTTGGTTATTAAGGGGGAGAAGTCCCACTGGTGAGGGTGTTGCCGGACGAAGACGTCCTCGGGGTAGGCGTTCATCAAGCCGCTCTCGCAGGGCTTGCGGGCCCGGGCGCGAGGCGGCAAAGCGAATGGTCGGAGGGGATCTTGAAGGAGGGGCCCTGTACGAAGTCTGGCGTCGCACTGGAGACACCGGGCGGGGCTCACGGCGCGGCGGGTCGACAATAACGGGCGGGCGCCCCCATTGTCGGCCACGCGGCGGAAGCCGCCGTAGGAGTTCATCGTCGGACGAGTCTGGCTGGCGCCGAAGAAACGGGAAACGAAACCTGAAGCTTCCACTGCGCTTACGGGTGAGTCTCCTAGGCATACCGGGCGCTCCGTCTGAGTCTCTCATCTCTCCGTGGTCCCACTCGACGCTGGTCTGAGTTTTGCTCCGGCACAGCCCTATCCTGCCCCGGGAGCAGCGGTCCACCTTATGCTCGATGTGCCTGACTCCCCCCGGATGAATTTCGATGAACTCGCTGATGCGACACATGGTTAGAGACTCGGACCTGCCGTGTACAAAATACAAGGGGGTATATTACTTGATTGTAGGTGGGTACTGGGTAACTGGGTCTGATGGCTGTGGTCGACAATAGAATGGCCGTATGGCAGCCAGTTATACTGGCAGGGGACAGACTCGACTACGAAATCTGCCGTCAGAGACAAAGGAGGCGCATCATCCTCGTAGAGAAGCTTGAACAATAGGCGTTGCATTCGAAGTCTTTGTGTAGACGGTGGGCTGGTCGCAACAAAGTTAGCCGCAGTGAAAGGAACGAGTGCTTCGACAGTCCCGGTCGACATGTGGTAGGAGTCATGGGTTCACCGCGCCTGATAACGAAAGGAGCAGCACAGAGGAGGCATGGGTTGCAAACACAAGGGAAAAGGGAAAACGATAAAGCGCGAGTCAAAGACCAAAACAGCACGCCATGAGGAGCAGGGTCAAAGGAATTATATCTCTTGCATTTCATGAGGAGCACCTGGCCGGGAGATCACCGGATTGTGCCCTGGGCCGGGCTATTGCCGCCCTTCTAGTAGTCCTGGTTCCCCAGCCTACGTGTGGCTGTGCAGGGAAAATTGATAGGCAATTCATTTGCAGTGCTCGTATCTGGTCGGAGAGTGTCCCAGCCTTATTGTGACTGAGAGTCGGTCACGGGTGTCCTTCATCCTATCATCCCGGCCAAGTCACCCGGGCATCGAACGAACAGATGACATGACATCAGCGGGTTGCGTCTGGCGGTGAGCAATGGTGACCATCATTTGGAGTCTCCGGTATCAGCTGGGATATGAGATGAGCATTCAAATCCCCAGGGACCAATTGGACAAACTCGGACGTTCTCGTCACAGGAAAACCAGTGGGTGGTGTTGGTGCCTGACAAGCCACAGTTCCTTTGCCAGCCTCGTGCTGTGGCGCTAGCGATAAGATCTGACCAATCTTTGACCTGTTGGTTGGGACGACTTATACAGAGAGAGGCTGTTGGTTTTTGCAGGCGGTACGGTCCGATGCGTAGAGGACATATTACTAGTTACTAACTAGTATTCATATTCTCAATGGATGTGATGCCGCAGGCGCAGCCAGTCTGAGCCACGATCCTTCCAATAACTATAGGTAGTCTCCAATAATGACAAGTCTCACGAAAAGAAGAGCCCAATACACGAACAACACCCCAACCCACACTCGTGCGCTTTCTAGAATAATCGCCGCATAACAAAGTACGTACTAACTAACTAACCCTCCACATCCACCACCTGTCCCGTCCTCAACGCCCTTCCAATCGCCTCCACCACCAGCAACGCCCTCAGTGCCTCCTCCCCCGTACAAACCGGCTCAACCTTCCCTTGGATGACCTCCACAAAATGCGCCAACTGCAGCGCAAACGGCGTCGGGCTCGTCCTATCCACCTCTCGCCGCTCCACCACCAACTCCTCACTCCAACTCCTCTCCGCCCGCCCCTCATAACTCCACCGCCGCATATCCGGCACACTCAACGAGCCCCGCTGCCCGAAGATCCGATAAAAGCCCTCCGCTCCCTCCCCCTGCACTTGCGGGATGAGCGGGTTCTCGCCCGTGCCCGCCTCGAAACTCCACGGCGAGGGCGTCGCATCGCAGACGAGGAAGGTGCCGACCACGCCGGAGGCGAAGCGGAGGGTGATCGCAGCGCCTTCTTCGGCGGCGTGCGGGGGTGAGGGTCGGGTCGGGGCGGTTTGCTCGGCAAAGACGCGCGTGATGGGTCCGAAGAGGTAGTGCAGGAGGTCGATGTCGTGGATCAGGTTGATGGCGAGGACCCCGCCGCCGGTTTCGGTGCTGCGGCGCCAGTCGCCGGGCGGGGCGAAGTAGGTGTCCGGTTTGTAGAGGGTCCAGAGGCCGTTCAGGGCGATGATCGGGCCCAGGGCGTTGGTGGTGAGAAGCTGCTTGGTGGCGGTGATGTAGGGGTTGAAGCGGCGGTGGTGGCCGATGAGGAGTTTCGGGGAGGTCGGGGTCAGGGTGGAGAGGAGGGCGCGCGCGGTGGATGGGTCGTCGCTGATGGGTTTCTCGAGGAGGACGTGGATGTTGTTGCTGAGGAGGGTGGTGGCAAGGGGGATGTGTGTGTGGTTCGGGGTGCAGACGATGGCGGCGTCAGGGCGCGGGATGGATGGGGATGCAAGGAGGGCGTCGAGGGAGGGGAAGTAGAGGGTTTGGAGGGTGGCGGCAGTTTGGGCGGCGGAGGGGGAGGGGTCGATGAGGGCTAGCAGGTGGGTAGAGGGGTTGGCTTGCACGGTTTGCGCGTGGCGAGGCCCGATGAGGCCGGCGCCAACGATGATGATGTTGAATGGCATGGTGGTTAGGGTTGGGGGATGGTAGTACTCGGCAGGACAGGACAGTACAGTACATACTGTTAAATGGGAGGTCAAGCGTAGCGGGCTACTTATACCTCGTCCAGACCGCTGGATCCGGGGTAACCGAGACCCTGAGTGGGTCGCGCCATGGCAGGTCTGAGTCACAGACCCATCTGTTGCGGATAATCGGATTGCAGATTGGGATACGCAGTGGCAGTAGACTGACCGGGTTGTCTAGATTGGGGGAATAAACGAGATGCGGGGATGAGGTCTTATCCGGAGTGGAGTGGGATATAGACTCAGGGAATTCGACTCGGCATTGTGTGCAAGATTCTCCTATCTAGGCCATGTTACCCCTTGACTCATTTTCCAAGCCGCATTTGTTTCTTCAGTCACTGATAAAAAGACCAGCTTCGAGGAAGGAAAGCTCGAAAGGAGCTGATCTACATCACTGCATACTTACATGCGACCGTACTAGACAACCTTTCATAGTAGTAGTATCAAACACCAAAACCCGAGAAATGTATGTAATGACAGTTAAAGAAGCATCACAATCGTGACTGAATATGGACAGAATACTCTATGCCTCCAAGAAGCCTTCATGCATTGGCAGCACCGCTCTTCAGCTCAACAAGATTATCTCGGTCGAATGATTTCCCCACCATTGCGCTCATTCTTCGCCTTCCTTTTGCAATCAACCGGTCTTGGTCTTGTCACAAACATAATCATTCAGTTCGAGACCATCAATTGTATCTCGATGCCCGGAGAACAGATGCTGGAATGAAGACTGCTGACAGCTGTAGCTGTGATTGTCTCTATAAAACGACGATCGTTCAACTAAATCTGGACAAATCCAAGATTTTGCATCGCTGATCAGACGTCTGTAGCTGAAGCTTGAGAAAGGCGGCACCGGCAATTGAAGCAGAGAATTAGACTGCAAATTCTTGCTCAAAGCTCCGTACATGATACACCTGCATTCATAACTGCAACCCCGTATGTCGTGGAGATACTCATCACGCATTGTATGAAGTTCGTGAATAAATGCACCAATAGCTGTCTCTCTGCGGTCATTTATTGATTCTGATTTGTTGTTATTAAGGTAGTTCATGTGCGGCAGAAGAAAGGTGTGTGCTCACTCATAAGAGAAGTCGGAATCGGAAGACCAAGATTACTGATCCGATCGGTGCTGCACGAGATGGCAGTTGAGGTCGCTTGATTGAACCACCCGGGAACTTGAAAAAAGCACGAAACCCAGATCCAGAGAGTCAGGTCCCTGGAGGATGGTGTAGGGATAGGTTCAGCTAGTGCGGGGATCCAAATGCTGGCAGGCAGATTGATAGCTTCCTTGCATTCATAATAATCAGTGATAACAGCCACTTTTGCAAGCATCTCTAGGTCCAGCTTCTGCGGTATATGAGAGAATTGACAGTGAATTACGCGAAGGACGATCAGGAGAGCTTCGAGATCCCAACTCTCTGCCTCGATCTCCACAGAGCCTTGTTTTAGATATTGGACGCTTTCCTTCCAACCGCCCGTCAAAATCCTTTTGAAGACAGAAGAGGCTAGAATCAGATGCTTGGCAGAGACTTGAATGCGAAAGCACGGTTCAGCGGGTTTGTCATCGATATCAGCGTGTAGTGGGTTCTCGAGAATAGACTCATTCACAGCATGGTCCATTTCGACAGGATCCTCGAAAGGCGCAGGCAGTTCTTCAGGCCCAGCTTCTTCAGGCACAGCTTCTTCAGGCACAGCTTCTTCAGGCACAGTTCGCAATGGAGGCTCCTCGGCAGGAGTCAATTCGTCGGCGGCCCCCTCTACCTGTGGCGGGTTCACAGTTGGCTTCTGCAAATGTGATTCGGCATTACCATTTCGAATAACTCCAGCGATACTTCCCATACTATCCGCCTCGGTCGAGGGAGGAGAGGGACTCTGCGTTATTTCCCGTGCACCTGTCTCTGCAAATGAAGAATTCGGATTGCGCAAGACTATGATTGCCTCCCCATCAGGGTCGATGATATGAGTCGGGCTATTCATCTTGGCTGCACAGGGTGGTTTCTTAGAAGCGGATATGAAGTAGTCAGAGTCGGCGGGAATATCGAAACAAGGAACCGGTGAAGATGAACCTCATGATGTTTGTTTCCAACCTATATGTAGTCCTGATTCTCTCGTTCCACCTCGAACGTGGTGAGTGATAATTGGCAATGGAATTTTCTTATCCCTGTGGAGGTGTGTTTGTAGCTAACAACCCCGCACACCGAGGAATTGGTCGTGTTTGGCATCCATTGGTTCAGGGCCACGCATTGTTTGACCCAGCTGTTATCAGTGACATAGACATAACAGACACAACGAGTTATCTCTGATTTCTGTTTGATAACAGTGCTATTTGGAAGTCTCAGCATGGCATGACTTGGGGGATGGGCTTGTGTATCGCAGACAAGGTACTAATGCAGAAAACCTGGAACGGCGAGTCCAGCGAGCTTAGCAGCATCGGTGTGAAACCGTCATTAAATACGACTTGCATGTCGTCCAATCTAGCCGAATGTGTGGACCGTGTTTAATTCCTCCCTACTGTATACTGATCGCATACAACGGGAGACAACACCGCCGATCCCCGGCAGAAAGGGGCGATGCGGGGGAAATGCCTGAGGCTATTAGAGAACATGTTTGCACTGTTGCACCATCTGGACCACGGGAGAGTCTTGGCTCTTGAGAGGGTGTTTTCTTGGCATGGACACTGCCACTTCCTCCTCCTCCTCCTCCTCCTCCTGGAATTCTCCGGCTGCAGTCAACCCAAGGAGATGACAGTCTGAGCAGAATACACCCGATGGTATCATCGAGAGACTCTCGGGTAACTAATGGTAGCCGTCATTTCAGTCTTCACTCCCGACTAAAGGACCAAATAGGTCAATCATGGCCCCGTCGACCCCGGATCTCCGCCTAGCGGACGACTCTGCCGCCCCGGTCGCCAAAGAAACCTCTTCCCTGAATCTCTTCACCACCAAGTTCGACTGCATCATCCATGCACCAACTGTGGATGACCTACGTGCTATCTACAACCCCGTCGTTGCTCTCCTCGAGACAGGTATCCATAATGGTCTCTGGTGGCTAGACGTGACGGCGGCCTCCGATGAGGACATTGAGACGCTCGCCCGCAGCTTCGGTCTCCACCCCCTCACTATCGAGGACATCACCGTGCGCGAGACGCGCGAGAAGATTGAGCTCTTTGACTCATACTACTTTCTCTCGTTGCGGCCTCCCAGCTCCCTCAAAACCGAGGAAGGTGTGCACATTGTTTCGCACAATCTCTATGCTGTCGTCTTCCGAGAAGGCGTGCTCAGCTTCAACTTCGGGCCCAGCTCGCATGCGGACCAGGTCCGAAATCGCATCAGGGAACACCGCAGCCATCTATCATTGACGAGTGATTGGATCTGCTACGCTATCATGTACGAAGCTCTAACTCCTCTGCGGAACGCAAACTAACTCTCATCTCCTAGTGACGCGATCGTTGACGGCTTTGCTCCCTTCATCGCCCGCGTGGAAACCGGCGTCGACCTGATGGAAGACCACATCGCTGTCACCCGTCCGGACGAGATCGGTCTGGCCCTACAACAGATCTACACATGGCGCAAGGAGGTGATTCAGATTCGGCAGCTACTGCATGACAAGACGGATGTGATTCGGTGCTTTGCACGACACTGTGACGCGCTGGCGGCTGCTTCTACGCAGGTGGCGCTATATCTCAGTGATATTTCCGACCATGTGGTGACCATGATGGCCAACCTGGAGCAGGCCGAACAGATGCTGTCCCGGTCGCAGTCGAAGTACTTATCGCAGCTGCACTTCGATTCCGGGCGCATGCGCAATGAGATTGCGACGGCGCTGAGCCGGCTGACCGTAATGGCGGCGACACTCGTGCCAATGCAGTTCATTACGGGGCTATTTGGCATGAATGTCATGGTTCCGGGCAAAACGGCAGCAGGACTGGCATGGTGGTTTGGAATTCTGGGGGTCATGTTGGGCTTAATCGTGCTTTTCTTGATAGCGGCAAAGAGGATGAGGTTGTTCGATCGATAAGTACATTCTCGACTCGCAAGTTATCACGGCTACTGCAGCACCTGCCACTTTTCTAGTTATCCTTCAAAACCGCCTCTACGAGCTCTGCCTGCCGGGCCAACACCTCTTCTCTCAGCCGCCGTCCGACCAATTGCACATGACAAGGCGCTCCCTCCACCTCCTTTGGTTGATCTGCAGGTACTTAGCTTGACTATTCTGCTCACTGGTGAGATCACTTACAGGGAGGCCGATATATCACATCCTGTCTCACCCACTCTCGATCGGCTTGTGCATCCGATTTGCCGAACGGAAGCACGCAGCTGGGGCTCTGCAGAATGGATTAGCGCTGATCAGCCATAGCCCTTCCACCCCAAACGACGCTAGGTCAGAACATACATCTACCAGATTCCAAAACACTGTATACCACGCGTGAGCGTATCTATCATGCACCAAGGCGCAGCTCTGGTACGCCGGTGCCAGAATCAGATCCAACTTATTCTCCACGAACACTCGACGCGTCTGCGCGGTGATCTCTGCTTTCCTGGCGGTTAGCCGGAACAGATCATCCAGAGTAGGCGCAGGGTTCGGCTTCTTGTCCCCATTGACAATCCCCAAGGAAGGAACAAGTGGCTCCCCCGCCGCAGTCAGATGAGAGATCGCGGTCCGGTCAGCGTCAAGACCGAACAGTCCGAAGGCGGTGTCATTGGCCTCCTCCATCAGAGGTAGCTGTGCGGTAATGTCGACAATCTCATGACCAGCTGCCGCGAGCTTTTCGGCTGCCCGATGAAGGGTGCGTGCGATATTCGGGTGCAACGGAAGCTTAGGGTCGGCCGTGAAGAGCCCAATCCGAAGCTTGTCGCTGATGCTGGGTACAGTCCAGGGTATACCCAGTGCGACATCATCAAAGTCATCCGGGCGCACATTACAAACGGTTTGCAGGAAGAGAGTGGCATCGCGTATGGAGTGGCAGATCGGTCCCGCTACCGCCGAGATCCCTGAGAGGTAGCCCGGTTTTCCCGCATTCAAGATACCAGAGTACGGGACTCGTCCCATCGAGGGTTTGAAGCCAACCAGCCCGCAGCAGTGCGCGGGGATGCGAATCGAGCCCGCGATATCGGACGCCACCCCCAGCAAGGAGCCGCGGAGCGCGATCAGCGCGCTCTCGCCCCCGGAACTACCCCCAGCGGTGAGCGTGCGGCGGTGAGGGTTGAGCACGCGGCCGAAGACGTTGTTGTGCGAGTCCGCCGTCATTAGGGTTTGGGGGATGTTGGTCTTGACGTAGACGACTGCCCCGGCTGCAAGAAGCACGTCCACGAGCGGGCTGTTGGCGGTGGCAGGGGGTCGGTCCAGGAAGGAGACATATCCTAGAGTGGAGGCGACGCCCGCTACATGCAGCATGTCCTTCAGACTGATAGGTAGACCGTGTAGCGGGCCGACTGGCTGGCCTGTCGTCGCTAGATGCGTGTCTAGCTCCTGCGCTCGGATCAGGGCTTGATCGAAGAAGGTCTCCGTCAGGCAGTTTGTGAGCTGCTGGGCGATGGCCGCGCGTTTGCAGAAGGCAGTCGTCACCTCCACGGCGGAGTATTTACCGGCAGCGATCTGGGCCAGTAGTGCGGTGGCGTCGACGGTCTCGGTGATGGCGAGTTCGCGCTCGGTCAAGAGGCCACAATCGCGGGGCACCGACAGGACGTTCTCTGGAGACACGGGGTCGGCGGTGGCCAGGAGGTGGGCGGGCAGTCGCCATTCGGCCGGGATTTTGGCTGCCGCTGCGGCCTGTTTGGCTTGGACTTTCTGTTGCCAGGTAGGAATAGTACTAGTCATGTTGGGCTTGTGGTGGTTTTATACAGTGAGAAATCTAATGAATGGGAGGGGGGTTGACTGATATATCGAGCGGTGTTGCTGGCGTGCGGGGAAGAGGGGTTGCTCCGACCGGCGAGCCATGCAGTGTTCTGTGCCTTGGAGTGCATGATACCGTGGATGAGCGTTGGGCAGCTGATATGGCCGTTAGTCTTTTAGGCGAATAGACTTCCCTGTCTTCTTAATGAATCTCTGCTCGATGTGAGTTGCGACGAAATATATCTCTTTTCTAGTTGGGGTTATGCTGCATTCGGAGTTGATTAGTCATAATGCACAATAATGCACAGTAATGCACAGTAATGCATCCACCAAAGAGGGACAAAAAGCCTACGAGGTAGGATTGAGATGCTTTCACACTTGAACGACACCATCTGATCATTAGATACATGAAATCTCACTGCACATCCATTGCTGTCACAGCCATTCTTGGTGTGTTGTCTGCCTCTATGAATGTCCACGCCCTTGCAATGACATGATCCACTTTTTTTTGCAGTGCAGACCCATGTTTCTGGGATGCTCCTCCGCCGATAACCGCCTGAGTGAATCATCCTTACTGTAGGAAGATTCAAGAATTTCTTCTCTCTGACACTTTCTCCCATCTCAGCGCTCTCGCCTTCTAGCTTGAGCCCGTCTCAACTGCTCGTTTCAGACCTCGACTGCAGCTTCACGGCACCCAACCACCCCATGGCGTACACATCCACCACCACAGCAGTCGAATGGCAGACCGGCCCAGCCATCGAGCTGGAGTCGCGCGCCCCCAAAGTCTCTGTGATCGCGCCCACGTCCGATGTCGATGCCATCATGCAAGCCTCGGCGCAAGCCGACGCCGAAGTCCCCGACGGCGGCACAGGCTGGGTCGTCATCACTGGCTGCGCCGTGATGACCTGGTGGATGATTGGCACCTCCTACTGCTGGGGGGTGTTTCAAGCCGCCCTGGTCAAGGATGGACTGGCGTCGGCGTCGACGTTGGCATTTGTCGGCTCGCTGGCCACCGCCTGCATTTCCTTCTTGGGGATTCCGAATGCGCAGCTGATCCGCAAGCTGGGGACGCAGACCAGCGCGTTGATGGGGGTTTTCTGTCTGGGATTGGGGTCGATTCTGAGTGGCTTCTCGTGTCATAACATCGCCGGCCTGTTCATCACGCAGGGGGTGGTGTTTGGCGTGGGGATCAGGTAGGTTTCCCCATCAGTCTCACCACAGCAACCAACTACTGCGATGTTGACAACAACAACCACAAATGTTCAGTCTCTGCTTCATGGTCGTCTCGACAATCCCCGCGCAATACTTCAAAGCCAAGCGCGGCATGGCCAACGGGATCGTCTACGCGGCCGGCGGCCTCGGCGGCACCGCGCTCAGCTTCCTCATCAACACCCTGCTCAATAGCGTGGGCACCGCCTGGACGTTTCGCATCATGGGCTTCATGACCCTCGCCACGGGTCTTCCGGCCGCATGGCTCGTCCAGCAACGCATCCCCATCCCGCGTGCCGCCTTTGTCGAGTGGTAAGATCCCCCCTCCTGTCAACAATAAAACCAGCTTCGCGAGACTCACACAAGCAAGGCGCCTCTTCCGCGATCTCCGCTTCTGCCTACTTTTCGCCGTCGGCGCCATTGCCACCTTCCCTCTACTGGTGCCCCCGTTCTTCCTGCCGCTGTATGTCAACTCGCTCGGCATGGGCTCCACCGCCGGCGCTGGGGTTGTGGCCGCCTTCAACTTCTCCTCGGCGCTGGGCCGTCTCACCTGCGGGTTTGCCAGTGACACGATCGGCCCTCTTAATACCCTATTCGGCTCGTTGCTGCTGTCCGCGCTGAGCATGTTGATCATCTGGCCGGTGTCGACCTCGATCGGCCCGTTGATTGTCTTTGTGATTATCAATGGTATGTCGAATGGGGGGTTCTTCTCGACGATTCCCACGGTCGTGGGGAATGTGTTTGGCTCGGCCAGGGTGGGGGTTGCGATGGGGATGATTGTGACAGGGTGGGCGGGGGGGTATCTTCTCGTACGTTTTTTTTTTTCCTTCTGCACTTGGATTCGCAAGAGCTATGCTGACTCATGCTGATTCCTGTTAGGGCTCGCCAATTGCGGGTTACATTCTGGATGCGTCTGGGGGCGAGGGGGCAGGGACCCAGGCGTACCGGCCCGCGATTCTATACGCCGGGTTCATGGCGCTGGCAGCCACGGTGTTGTCTGTGGGGATCCGTGTGAAGACGAGTGCGAAGCTGGGAAAGCGGGTATAATGTTACAAGAAGCGGGGGGAATCGACACGTCGACGAGATTCGATTAATCTTAACCGCGCGTACGATAAAAGCTATCATCCACTGCATATGCTAGAACACACCCTCCTCACTCGGGGATCGGATGCTCCTCCGCGGACACCCCAGCATGCCACCGATACTGAGCTGCGGGATGATCCTCCGGGGGCCCTGTCTGCCCGCGCCGGCCATAGAGATTCTCGCGATATGTGCCGCGGGGCACGGCGTAGTCCTCCCAGAAGAGCCCGCGTCTGCGCAGCTCGGGCAGGAGGAGGTCGATGATATCCTTGAACGAGCCGGGCATGATAGCGTATGCCTGTCAATTCATCATCAGTCTTGTGTTTAGTACAGTACACACGTAGACACCCGTTGCTCCTTCTGGGTTGATAAGGGAGGTGGCATACCAAATTAAACCCATCGACATCCGCCTCTTCGACCCATCGCTCCATTTCATCCGCCACCTGCGCTGCGGTGCCCACCGGGGTCGCCCCCAATCCTCCCACCGTGATATGTTTCCCCACGGTCGTTTTCGTCCATTTCGCAACCTCGGGCGTAGCTTTCGACCAGCCTTCCACCGCAGACCTGCGCTTGTCAGCTCGCGCCCCAAGAACCCCAGCACTCAAAAGAGAGGGGTCGGGAAAAAAGTGTAACATACCGAATAGCATTACTCTCCACGTTCCTCAACTCCTCCTCCTCTCCATACTTCGCCAAATCAATCCCCGTCCACCCGCCAAACAAGGCCAACGCCCCCTCCACATCCCCATAACTCTGATACTCTTCGAATTTCCGCCGGGCTTCCTGCTCCGTGCGCCCCAGCACCGGACACAACAACGCCAGGAACTTAATCGCCCGCCCATCCCGCCCGAACTTCTCCGCCGCGAGGGTTCTGATGGCCGCGATGTTGGCTTTCACGGTACTGGGCGAGTGGCCCGCGACGAAGACCGCCTCTGCGTGCTGCGCGGCGAACAACTGCCCGGATTTCGAGGTGCCGGCTTGCAGGATCACCGGGGTGCGCTGTGGGGAAGGCTGGCAGAGGTGCGGGCCGGGGACGGTGAAATATTTGCCGGCATGGTGGATGGGGCGGACGAGGGAGGGGGAGGTGTAGGTTTTTGTGGTTGGGTTGAGTTGTACGGCGTCGGTGCGCCAGGAGGATTCCCAGAGTTTGTAGGTGGTGGTTATGTATTCTTCTGCGAGAGCGTAGCGGTCGTCGTGCTGAGGGGGGGTGGGGTTAGTTTTATAGTCAAGTCAATCTGCTGTTTGGGCGGCGGAGGGGGGCGCGCGTACTTGGGGTTGGGCACTCAGCCCTAAATTCCGTGCTGCGGAGTCCAGGTAGCCTGTCACGACCTGTTCCCCTTATTAATTAGTTATATGTATCACGCAGGTGAAATGCTAACTAGAGGTAGTGGTAGGGGACGTACATTCCAGCCAACACTATCCCATCCCATCCCCACTCCATCAGTATATATTCTCGATCGTTGGTTTTTTGGGGAAAGACATACCGCCCCTTCGTCAAATGATCCACCGTCGACAACCGCCGTGCCAGATGATACGGCTGCTCATATGTCGTCGCCACCGTCACTCCGAACCCGATGCTTTTGGTGACTGCCGCCATGGCCGGCACCACCGCCAGCGGCTCGTTGACCGGCCACTGCGCGCCGGACGCGATGGCTGGATCGAGGTTACGCGGGCCTTTGTAGACGTCGTAGCCGCCTATATCCATACCCCAAGTGGTTGTTAGTGTATTGGCGCTAATGCCATAGTATATACTGTAAGTAAGCCTTTGGTGTGGTAGACGCACCAAGAACATCAGCAATGAAGATCCCGTGAAACTTGGCCGCCTCGAGCATCTGCGCGAGTTCCGTCCAGTGCTCAATCTCGTTGAAGCGGTGCGATTCGTCCTCGGGGTGGCGCCAGAGGCCGGGGGATTGGTGGCCGCTGCCTGTGAGGGGGGGTTAGTGGTTACTATCTTGAATGTATGATATTGAGACCGGGGGTGGGGGGCAGGGGAGTGGTACACATCTCGACAAAGGCATTGAGGATGAGGGACTTGCGGGCTCGCGGGGAGCTGGGTGTTTCGTTGGCCGTCATGCTGTGGTGGGTGCGGTATGAGCTGGTTGCTTTTCAGTGTCGAGAGACAATAGTCGCAAGTTCTTTGCAGGTTCTTAGATGCAGCAAGCGCACCTTTGTAGTCGCTGCGGAAGTCGATCGCCGTAGCATCAATGTGGGCCGGGATGGCGTGATGGAGGGGATGTTTGGAGACTCGGGTGCGTTGCATACATGTGTATACACGGTTATGGGGACAGCATCGGTCAATTAACCCTGGCTATCGATATCTACCCGCGATAATAGCCAACGAAGCTACGCTATAAACTGGGTCGTCGAACGCTGATGCTGACAGGCTAGGGCTGGGTTGGCCCTACTTTTGGGTCGATGCCGCCAACCCCCATCACTGTCACGCAATAGCCAATCCTTTGCAGTGTCGGCCGAGAGAAATAGATCAATATCGGCCCAAAGCTAGTACCTCATATACATCTACGATTGTACGATATGAGATGCTAGAGATGAGACACGGTGGGTGCAATTATGCGAAGCGGTCGTATGCTTAGTGTGGAGAGTACTCTGATTTACGTACTGTTGCTGCATGACCCACTCTCGATCGGTAAAGCACAAGGCTGCTATAATCAGAGCAACTCACTGAACTGATCGACTCAATTCAAGTGTCCGCGCTGGACAAACACCGAAATAAATGGTATTTCGCCACGACTGAGTAAACGCATTACTCACATCGAGGATAACCCCCTCATGAAGCTTTATCCTGTCACGCATCGCCAAACCGAAATCAAACTTTAGCCGCGACATCCGCGCGCTCCTCATGCGTTGCCGTCCCAAAATGCTCCTCCGCATGCTCCTGCTTCTCATTGACAACCAGATCCCGCTGCTCCGCATCGCGATTTCCGTACCTCCCAATCTTGTACCACGGCAGCTCGAACAGCCGGTCCATACTCTCCAGGCTTCGTCCGGCCGTCTCGGGCACACTGAACCAGACCCACAGCCCCCCGAGCACAGTGACCGCGGAGAAGAACCAGAACGTCCCCTTGGGCGTAATACCCCCATCACCAGTCCCAAGCAACATGTTCGGCACAGCGCGGGAGTTTCCGTACTGGTTGACGAAGTGCAGCGTCATGGCCGCTGAAGTAGCCAGGGCCCGGATGCGGAGCGGGAACAATTCTGCCGTGAGAAGGTATTGCATTGAGTTCCAGCCTAGTGCCCAGCCCACACCCGAGATGTAGATCATGGCGATGGCACCCCGGCTGATTCCCTTCTTGGACTCAGGAAGGACGAAGGAATCGTCGAGGCCCATCTTGGGGACATCGGTGAGGAAGGCGGCGATGTAGATCATGGCAATGGCTTGAAGGGTGATTCCCAATAGTAGGGCGCGTTTACGGCCGATGACATCGACAAGAAAGAGAGCGCAGATGATGGCGGCCACCAGCTTGACGATACCAAAGACGGCAGTCACAAGGAGCGACTCGTTAGAGCCAGTAATCCCAAGGAGCTTGAAGAGGTCGGGCGCATAAAGAGTGATAGAGCCAGCGCCGGACCATTGTGACAGCAGTTGTGCCATGGCAGCCAGATATAGGCGGTAGAGGTTGCTGGGAAGCAGGAAGGCTTCTTTAATGATGCCAAACCAGCCAGCACCCATGGTGGCTTCTAGTTCAGCCTGATGGGCTTGCTGAATGGCAGTTATCTCTCGCACGACATACTCATGGTCTTGTGGCAGGCCGCGGATGCGTGATAGGTTACGCAAGGCTTGCTCATGTTTGCCTTTCCTGATGAGGAATCGCGGGGACTCGTATTGGAGGAACGAGAGGATAATAATCAACCCGGCGAACATAATGTGCAAGCTTGTGGGGATTTCCTAGGACAAGTCAGCTTCACTGCCGTCATAGCAATCGTGATGACACGTACCCATCGCTTATGTGTGTTGTCTCCAAGGTTCACTTGGCAGCCGTAGTTGGTAAAGTAGGCGAGGACAATTCCGAGATAGACGAATCCGGTAAAGACACAGGTACACAAGCCTCGGATGGATGCAGGCGCCTCCATCTGGTTAGTGACGATTGCAGTCCATGTTGTGGCGGAACCTCACTCACAATTTCCGCCAGATAAACAGGTCCGACCACGACCGTCTGGCCGACGCCCAACCCAGCGACAAAGCGACCGGCATAAATCGCACCTAGGTTCCCATTGGCTCCCATAAAGATAGCAATGCCGATGATCCACAAAACACACAGTTGGCGAGTAGCCCAGATCCGACCAATGCGGTCACAGACCAGGAAAGCGCTGCGGAGAATCTTGTATGAGCAAAGAACACGTCCAGGGAAGCCGAAGACTTACAAGAGAGCACCACCAACCGAGCCAATCTGCACCATAGCCGACACATTGGCTTTGATGTTGGTCTGTTCGACTGCGCTATATGAGCTGTAATGGATGGTCCTTTTGAAGTCTTGGGAGTTGAAAGCGCCCGAGATCAGCCCCTCATCCACCCCGCGGGCAGCGCCCATCAGACCAAAGGAGATAACGGCGAACCATAGCTTCCAGTTGAAGACCTCCTTTGGATCACCCAGATTCCTCAAACGGAAGATATTGACCGGTTTCTTGGAGCCGGCCATAGTGTCACCGACAGAAGCAATGACTTGGACTCGTGTAATGACAGAGAGGTATGATGAAAACGTAGTCGTAGTGCGCACCCGGCCGCTTTTTTATAAGGGCCCATTAGGCGGATGAACTCCGTGCCAGAACCCCGTACAACACCAACAACGGTGATGTGGAGTGCTTCGAAAGGGCTCGAGAAGTTTGTGGATGCGAGGCGCCAATCATTTCGATCCTCTGACAAACTTACGTTGGTGATTAAATGGGCCGGGCAAGGAGATGCAGGTTGCCGGTCAGTCTATCTGGTATGTCCCCTGTACACTGTCCGAGTTTTCATGAGGAGCTTATCAAGGAACGCACTAAAAGCTCCGCTTGACTGGCAAACCAAGACCCCTCCCCCGCCCGGCTCCCCCACGCTCTCGCACAGGGATAGTGAGGCCTGCGACAGCTTTTCCCCAGATGAGGGGAGTTGCTCGTTCTTGGACAGGCGGGGAAACCGCGTACATTGGCTTGGCGGAGGGTGGTTCGGTCAACTTCCGCGCAGGCATTCCGAGCAAGTGGAGAAGAATAAGCCGGCAGAAACCTGGGGAAGGGCTCCATTGACCGGGGAAATTATGGGGAACGGCGTGGGCTTGCGGGTCACGCGAACTGCGAAGCGGCCAGCTCACTGAATTGTCCCCGCAGAAACACTAGTCCTGATACCACCTCATATGGTGGCCGGGTGATCAGCAGCTTATAACTCTGTTTATGGTTAGGTGGTGGTGGACCATACCTGAAGCGTGGGGGGGGGGGGATCTGACCGACTGAACCATAATCCGGAGAACCGACGAGGAGTCAACTTGATGGTCCGAAAACAGAAAACTGCGACACCATGTTGTAGTCAAAGAAGGAAGCCTGACGTTGAAACTTGGAAGCGTGCAGTCAGTCATTGTGTCTTGGATAGGAATCATTGAGCCAAACCAGACAAACCCCGAGACAAACACTGAGGAGAGCAAACCAGACAAACTGCTCCTTCATCACTACATCATTTCTCTCTCTCTCAATTACATCATGCGCATCATCAATTCTGCGAACTTCCTCAAGCCATGACTCGCTTTGGTGAGTCTCGATCGCTATCGTCATGAACCCTCGTGCTTCTATAAGAAGCTTCTCGGCCAAACGGTCCAGGTGGGGTGATTTTCAGGGTCCGTGATTCCGCTTGATCGACCAACCGACCTGCGCAATGGCCACTACCCTCGTGCAAGACTCGTGTTTTGGCCATGTCGTCCGCTTTCTCACCAGAAACCGCTATTTTCGCTACACTGAAGAAAGAGATCCTGAACTATGGAAGCGATACATCAGTCTAGAAAAGTCAGGACAGATGGCTCACGAAGGTCGAGTGGACTCTGCCATCAACGTCCCCGACGAAGATGACGACAATCCCCGCGAATACATGTCGCGCATCCCTTCGACAGCCTGGGAACACAGAGGTCACAATTATCAAGGTCTGACTGGTGTACGGATCAATCCTGAGAAAGGCAAAGACGTCAACGTCATCGATTGGTGGGACGACAATGACCCAGAGGTGTGTGTGAACTTAGTCCACATGCATGTTGCACAGATGCCAACCTCACCTTTGTCCAGAACCCACAGAACTGGCCCCTTTGGAAGAAGGTTTTCGTCACCTTTGAGATTTGTCTTCTGACCTTCAGCGTTTACATTGGAAGTTCCATCTTCACCCCGGGCATTGTCACCGTCACCAAGGAATTCGAGATTAGCCAAGTGGCCGCGACGCTGGGCTTGACGCTGTTTGTCGCCGGATATGGCACAGGTCCGCTGATCTGGTCGCCCATGAGCGAGGTGCCTCAGATTGGCCGTAACCCCGTCTACATCGCCACCCTCATCGTCTTCGTATGCCTGCAGGTGCCAACCGCGCTGGCCAAGAACCTGGGGACACTACTGGCATTTCGATTCCTGACGGGCTTCTTTGGCTCTCCCGCCCTAGCCACGGTACGTCCCCCTCACAACCTCCCATCGTCACAACCATTGACCTCGATTAGGGCGGCGCCACCATCTCCGACATGTTCCGCCCGGCGAAGCGCGCCTACGCGATAGGCATCTGGGGCATCAGCGCCGTCTGCGGCCCCGTCATCGGACCCCTCGTCGGAGGGTTCGCCGCGCAAGCCCGCGGCTGGACGTGGACCATCTGGGAACTGATGTGGCTGTCCGGGTTCTCGCTGGTGATGCTCGTCTTCCTCCTCCCAGAAACCTCCTCAGCGAATATCCTCTACCGACGCGCACGCCGCCTTCGCAAACTCACCGGACGGGAGAACCTGAAATGCGAGCCCGAGATCGAGAGCGAGGGGCTCACAGGCCGCGAACTCGTCATGATCACACTCGTGCGGCCCCTGACCCTCAACTTTCTCGAACCCATGGTATTCCTACTGAACCTCTACATCGCCCTCATCTACGGCCTGCTGTACGTCTGGTTCGAGTCCTTCTCGATCGTCTTCGAGGGCATCTACGGCTTCAACCTCGGCCAGGAAGGCCTGGCCTTTGTCGGCATCCTCGTCGGCGCCATCCTCACCATCCCGCCTTACTACTGGTGGATGTACAAGTACCTGGAGCCGCGCTTCGACGAGAACGGCAATGTCGCCCCCGAGGCCCGTCTCCCGCCCGCCATCGTTGGCGGCTGCTGCATCCCCATCTGCCTGTTCTGGTTCGGCTGGAGCGCGCGCCCGGACATCCACTGGATCATGCCCATCGTCGGGTCAGGGTTTTTCTCGATCGGCGCATTCCTGCTGTTCAACCCTGTGCTGAACTATCTGCCGGATGCCTACCCCGCTTACGCTGCTTCGGTGCTGGCCGGGAACGACTTGTTCCGCTCGGCGTTCGGGGCGGGCTTCCCTCTGTTTGCGTCGGCGATGTATAAGAATTTGGGGATTGGGTGGGCGAGTTCCACGTTGGCGTTTTTGTCGATTGTGTTTATTCCGATTCCGTTTGTGTTGATGAAGGTATGTCTTCCCCCTTCCTCCGTTCCGGTGGTGGTCGGGGAGTGGTGTTTGAGGTATCGTGCTGACGGGGCTTAGTTTGGTGAGACGTTGAGGAAGAAGCATAGTCGGTATGCAAGGAAGGATATATAGACGTGTGCATTGCGTAGTGGGGGGGATGATAGACAATTGTAAACAAACAAGTGATAATACGGGATAGAGTCGAAGGTGTGCTGTGTGCAGACTTACACACGAACACAACTGGTACAGACTTTAGGATATATACGATCTGTAATATAGGCATATAAAGTCTGTTAATAGATTCCGATTTTGGCTGCAAGATCCACAAACATGCAGGTACTTGCCGGAGGCACATGAGATAAAGAATGATATCCAGTATATATTCGCTGCGCTAAATTTAGTAATTAACCCTAATCAATATACCCAGAACACTTCCCCACTCCAGACAAGGACCCTCAACCACTAACCTAACATACACACACTCAGCGAACCCTGCACACCAAACCCAGTCCCAGATATAAAACCCGACGCCCAGAACACCACCCGAACCCATTACTCTCCCCTCCCTTCCCATTCGCCCACTCTTTAGCTTAGCAGCCTCCACCCCCAGAAGCAGGAGAAATCACATCTTCCAGCGGAAAGCAGGGTTCCTCCAATCCAGATCCTGAATCTGCTGCTGCGAAAGGTCCGCCAACGCCCGGTCAATATCAACCTTCTCCCTCCGACGATTATCCCAGCGCATCCAAGCCCACATCACCGCCGCCAGAACCAAAGTCGTGGTGGAGGTCGCGAGATTCAGCCCGTTTCCAATATGGTAGTCCGGGGCGTCGGAGGGGAGGAAGGACCAGGTCGAGACCAAGCCGCCGATATTCCCGAACATGACGTTGGTGCCAATCGCCGAGGATCGGGCGGTGTCGGAGACGACGTTATTGGCGACGTGGGCGTTGCAGAGGGCGCCGAAGCTGAAGGCGCCGGCGGCGATGAGGAAGGTGGCGCCGTAGCGGACGGTCGCGTCGTCGGTGGCGAGAAACATGGTATAGCCCGTCATCATGAGCGGGGGCGCGAGGACGAAGAAGGGGAGGCGACGGTCGAAGCGCCAGCTGAGGAAGGGAAACAAGAGCGTACAAAAGGCGCCGACGACGTAGGGTGGCACCGTGTGGAGCTGCTGCGAGACGACGCTGTTGTGCGGGTAGATGGTGCGGACGATGGTGGGCGCGAAGAAGGCGAGTCCCTGCACGGTGATGTTGTTGAGGAGGAAGATGAAGGCTGTGGTTAGGGTCGCCGGGCTGAAGATCCCGCGCAGGGTCTTGGTTTTGTCCATTTTGTCGAGGACCTCGGTGGTCCCTACGCGCTCCGACTTCAGGCGTGCGATCGCCAGGTCTTTCTGTTCCTGCGTGAGCCAGCGCGCGGTCTCGGGGCGGTCGGTTAGGGTGATGAAGGCGAGGAGACCCAGTCCGATCGTGATGATGCCCTCGATGGCGAAGATCATGCGCCATGTGTGCAGGCTGCCGAAGTGGTCGAGGGTGAGGATGGCGGACGCGAGCAGGCCGCCGAATGCACCCGCGAGCGGGGCCATGACGATGTATACGGATAGGTAGAAGGCTAGCTCTTTGCGACGGTACCAGCGGGACAGGTAGTAGGCGATGCCAGGCAGCATGCCGGCTTCGAAGATACCGAGGAGGAAGCGCACACCGGAGGCACTGTGAATGCTGTGGACGAAGGCGGTGCCCAACGAACAGATGCCGAAGCAGAGAGTCAACAGGGGCAGGTACCAGCCCGGACCGACCAGTTTGCAGGCGATGTTGGATGGGATCTCGAAGAGGATGTATGAGATGTAGAAGATGGAGAGCACGATGTTGTAGTCGTAGCCTGTGAGGCCGAGGTCTTTCTCCAGACCGGCGAGTTTCGCATTGCCTGAGGGTGAGGGTTGGTTAGCGGGACGGGGATGTGTTTTCGTGGGATTGTCTAGGACATACCGATGTTGGCACGATCGATGAAACAGAACAGGTAGATGAGGGAGACTGTGGGCAGGATGAACAAGTCGATCTTGCGGCGCAGGCGACGCTCTGCTGCCGGATCGAACTCGATCAAGGCCCTGCCGTACTGATCGGTGGCGGCGTGACCTTGACCAGCAGCTTTGGAGGCATCTTGAACGTAGACGTCCTCGTGGTGGTGCGAGAGTCCCTTCTCGGACGCCACTGAATCCACTTGCATCGTGGTGGGCACGGGGGGGGGTTTTGGGTGAATGGATGAAGGTGGATGAAGAGGAAAGTGCGGAGAGGATCCTGCGCCTCGAGGGACAAAGTATGTATGTATCACAACACACACACACACACACCCCCCTAGCAGGGATCTTATAGCGCTTTTATAGCTCTTGCCTCCAACCTGGCTAATTCCTTAACCCGGATGCTCTTCTCAACGTCAACACCAGCAGTTCCGACTTCACGATCCGAGCCTCGTCCCAATAGCAAATGATCGGGATGTCCGCGTCATGATTGAGTCTGGCTCGGCTGTTGTGTGCGGTTCTTATCATCCTTTTGCCAAGCATCTCTTTACGAGGATCCAAGACAACCTCCACCCAGTGAAGGGCCGTTCCACGTGTTCAGGGACTCCTCACCGGGTGACTTCCCCCCCGATCATGACAGCTGCATAGTTGGGGGCCACCATTGAACCCCAATCATTTGCTCTCCCGGGGGGTGATAGGGGATATCAAGGTTTTCATGAAGCACAGACTGATAGCCGACAGGAGGGAAGACGAAGGCCAGAATGCAGTGGATCACACAGCATCTGGCAGCTTTCCCCGCATTTTTTTCGCAATCCCCGCAACCCCGGACTGGCCAAGACTTGACAGCAGCTGCGTGGCGGAGAGTGAATGAATGACCAGAGGGACTCTCCAACTGCCGTGGGGAGATTAGCCGAGGCATGCATGAGATGCACCATCACTGAGTGAATCAACCATGGAAGTCAGTCACTGTATGTCGAGATTTCAGCCGTCGAACTGGACCAGTGAAGTAGGAATCGATACCTGACATGTCCGAAAGAGTGTCAAGGTGAGCCCTGCCAGCATGAGACATTCTCAACCAGGACGGAGACGGAGAGACAAGAAATCAATGACAAGTCAATGGCAGTCGGACTATCCGAGCTAATCTGAATTCCCGATCGTTGTTGGCTCCCGGACAAAGGGAGAGAGGGAGGTGGTGGTTCTCTGAGGCCAGTGGCGTCGCCAAGAAACTCTCCGCGCTGCCATCCTGTCATTCCGCCAGTTCGCTTCGAGCCCCAAGAATCGTGGCACTTTTGAGTTCTCTTGAGTTCTCTTCTCTTTGCTGAATGGTGACTCCTACTAGTATCTTGGGTTTCACGGTGATAATTTGGGGGATGAAGACTCCTCTTCCCTCTAAGGCCTTATATATTTCCTATTTCCCCGTAAACTACTCCGTACTTCCCCCTCTGTAGAAGATTACTTAGTACTAAATCCTTGCCAACGCAGTTCAACACCAATATTAGTAAATAAACTAAATAAAAAAAAAGAAGCCACAGCCTGTACTTGATCATACTGAAATAGAATTCGAACTTCTCGACATGAAGTAGTAATTTATTGGTAGTTGATGGAAAGTGAATTAACGAGAGAGTCGAGACTAGGACGGATTGGGCTCGGAATAACGGCTCAATCCACGTGATGTACATCCGACTTCCCTCACGCGGTCCTCCCTGCATGACGCATCATCATGAGAATCCTCCCATCTGAGAGTCCAATTCCCGGGCTCCCAAGAAACCCCGTCGTCTAGATTTCCTTACGGCCAGATCGCCCCGTGCAGATGGCCGACGCGGAATCTCCGGCGCAGGTGACGGGATGGCGGATCGCCAAGGCATGTCAAGAGTGCAGGAAACGGAAGATTAAATGCAACGGAGTCAATCCCTGCAAAACCTGTCAATTGCGCGGCACTCCATGTGTCTATCGTGAAGTCATCCGCCAGCGCAAACGAAGGTACCCATACCCAGAGAGGTCCAACACTGATACTACTAGTACTAGGCTTGAGCTCAATGGGGCCACCACGCGGGCCGACGAGAGCCATCCTGCGGCGGCACAGCCGCTGTCTCTCGGGGCCACACACCCACCCCCCCGTCGGCGCAACCCCTCTGTCAGTCTACATTTCAACAATAGCGTGTCAGCCACCCACATGACTTCACCCTCCTGCAAGGTCCAGCTGTACTATGGCTCCACCTCGCATTTTGCCCTCATGCACGAGATCTATAGAGGCCTGGTGGCAAACAATCATTCGGCCGAGGCTGATCGGCCCCCCGGGGAGGTCGAAGAAGCCGGAGCCGGCCTGGATATGTTCAGCTTCCGTCGCATTTTCTTCGGCACCCCCATCGACTCGCAGGAAGTCAACAACAAATCACCCACGTGCGTGGATTCCCACCTGCTTTTCTTGCCCTATGAGCTAGCCAAATGCTTCCTGGAACGTTTTTTGGCGACCCTGTACAATCTGGCACCCGTGTGGCCCCATGAAGAATTCTATCGTCAACTGGAACACCTCTATGGCCAAGGGCCCGATGCGCGTCCCGACAAAGGGAACCAGTCGATTCTGCTTGTAGCCATGGCAATCGGTGCACTAGCTACCCAGCATTATACCTGGGGGGACGCGCTGTACGACCGCGTCAAGATCTCCATGCATGCTTTCGACGATGTCGTGAGCTTACAGACCATTCAGCTGGCGCTCATTATGATAAGTACTCTGCAAGCTCTGCGGACTCAAACCTAGCTGACTGCTTCCCGAGCACGCTCATTATCAAAGCGAACAGGGCAGACCCAATTCGAGTTTCCTGCACATGGGCACCGCCGTCCGCAAGGCCATCTCTGCTGGCTTGCACAAAGAAGCCCCCAGCGAAAGCGGAGAGGCCGCCAATCGCACCGAAGAACGACGGGTCACGTTTTGGTCCCTCTTTTTTTACGAAGTGTAAGCCGCGTGCCTTGAGGGAAGAACGTGTCTGGCCCGCCGCCACTGATACCAGTCGTAGGTGGACGTGCTTTCATCTCGGGAGACCAAGCTCGCTTTCGGTAAAGGACGTCAGTATTGCTCTCCCCGAGGATGCTTTCCTGCAGGTCCTCGTCAGCCTGGGCAAGATCGTTGCTCGATCCGCATGCGAGATGTATGGCCGCCGTCATGAGTCGTTACTTCAGATGTGGAAAATTGCACGCTCAATAATCGACGAACTGCGCGGATTCGATGGCTGGATGAAACGGGCGCTGGGCTTTGGGCTGGACAAAAGTGCTCAACCTGGCAGCTTGGGAGTACGGCAGACAATCTTAACCACGTGTAAGAAATGCGAGCGGCGTCCACAAGTCACGTTATCTGATCATTCCAGTATACTGTCACACTATCCTTCTCACCTTTCGCCCATTTCTGATTTTCCGCGGCCGGTGGCATCAGGATATGAAACGATCATCGCGCATGGGAAGTGGGAAAAAAGCCAGTGACATCCCTTCTTGGCTGAACGAAGCCTGCAATCAAGCCCTCAGCGCTGCGTGCAGGACCATTCAGCACCTCTGCGAAGCATCGGCCGGTAATGACCTTGTGAGAGTCTGTTCTTCTCAGATTCTACTTCCCGCGTCGCAGGTACTGACGGCTATCTAGGAGCTGCGGTACCATGGGTACTTCCTAGGCCACTCATCTTTTGCGCTCATGTACGACCTCATGCACGGCGAGAATCTTGCTCCTACCCATCTCCCCTGGATCCATGCTGCCGTGCAAGACTTGTCCACGATGCGACCTGGGGATCCGATCAAAAGCTCCATCGACGCGATCCAGACCGTCTTGAGGAAACTCCACCCCTCATACGAATGGGTCCCCCCGGAGCTGGCCACCAAAAATCCGGTGTATGATTCTGCTCACACACCGCCAATCCAACCCCCGCGTCAGGCCCCGCACGCCTCCAGCCACGGGCGAAACCGCATGCCAATGACTATCCCCGGGGATTCCTCGATATCAAGCGGCTTACCGATGCTGTCTGTTCTCCAGGGGAACTCGCTACAGGATGACATGCGCCTTCCCAGCGGTAGTGTAGGAAGTGGAGATGATCTTCTAGACTTCACCCAGTCGGACATGGGTTGGGATTTTGATTTCTCTACGATGGATCTAGAAGCCTTCTTCTCGATCAATGCAAATATAGACCCAATGGCGTTCTGAAATGGGGGGTTTGGTGCATGACTGGAAACTACTTATGCCTTGGTGCGGCTGTGACATGCGCCGCCAGGGGATCCTCCGCTGTTTGGGCTCGGACTCTCGCGGAACGCTACTTCGGACGGAGTCTTCGGCACAGCTCGGCGGACAACGACCTCCAACAATCACTAGTGATTTCTTGGCTCCCCAGGATTTGTATCTAGGTGGAGGGTGACTGGAGAGCTGAACGGGAGGAACCCTCGTCAGTATGGACCGTTAGTCCTTCGCTCTTCTTGCCAAGACTGGATACAGACTGGGACTGGCCTTGATACATTGCGACCAGATTGAATCACTTCCTTGATTCAAGCCGGGTAGATCAGCCTAGCGCCGGTACCCGGCGATGATACATCAACCGCGGGTGCAGCTAACCCGGGCGGACATGCGAGTTTCAGTTTCCTATCCGTGCCGGCAGGCCAGTTCATCCTGTGCAGTGGATGGAGAGGAGGAGAGGGATGGATACTACCTACTGATTGATATGTGACTGGTGGATTAATGGTCTGCCAGGTCATTCCACATGGTGATGCTGAAAGGATGCGCGAATTACCTTCCCACATTCCAAGGTGTATCGACTATTTTGTACTTCGTACTTTTGAGAAGGCAGCTAGCGACGAGATCACTGCGACTGTCTCTTTGGTATCATGATAGCTCACTTTCTATCCTCTGGGGACGGCCAAATTCTGGGTATTCCCGATCTCTACTATAACTAATTTAATGCTGGTCTAACCCTGACGGGTAAAAGCACTTTCCTCGCAACTAGTAATCAATTGATGGGTGAATCATGGGTCTGGATTTGAAATTAGGTACAGAGTCCAGCTCACGCGATACGAGTCGTGATCATCATGGATATTTCAAATCATCATGACTTGAGATGATGAGTAGGTAATCATGGACCACGCGAGGCCTGAGGCCGGAAGAGTCGAAAGCGGAAAGATCAGGCAGGAACTTATCCTTTCAAGGCTGGAAGGAAGGCAGCCAGACAGACCGACCGGCACGGGCGGGAATCGGGATTGAAGATTGATTGAAGCTCCCCTTCTCAATTCTTCAATCTCCCCTTCTCCACCAGCTGGTGATCGGTCGGTCGGTCGGTCGTGGTGACTGCAGCAGTCCAGTGCAGTGAAAATGCACAGGTGTGTGTGTGAGTGTGTGTTCTTTTCTCTTTGCCTTTTACGGTCACATCGTGCACCAACTCCTACTGAACCAACTGTGGAGTTCTCGCTAAGTTTCTTTCCTCCTCTTCCTTTTAGTTACATTCAATCCACTCACTCCACTTTCATCCCTCCCTCGATCCCACCGCACATTCCCTCTCGCCGCAAACTTCACAAAGCCCCATCGACCATCGACACCCTTGCTCGGAAAGATTTCCCCCCCCCAAAACGATTTCATGAGTCCACTCCGATCGATAACCCTTATCTTCCCGGCAAATCCAGGCGAGAATTCGGAGCCGATTTCCTCTCCCCACAGGAAGCTTTTCGGCCGTATCATGCGCGCAGAGTCGTCATGACCGAACCGTGGATCAGTAACGGTCGTTCCCGGGAATTGACAAGATAACAAGCCAGCGCATTGAACATTGAGCTCGTTGGAGACTCGTCGATGATCCCCCTTTACCCAGTCTTAACCCAGCCTGACCCAGCCTGGGACCCTATGAGCGGAGACGCTGGACGGCCTAGACCCATTTCCGCACCATCTCCACTTTCAAGCCCACTTGGCTGGGGGAGTGTCTGATTCAGCTCCGAACGGTGGCCAATTTCTCAACTTTATTTGACCTTTCAAAGCTGTGCCGGCAATCTCGGCCCCTGCTCCCACGATCTAGTCTTTAAACCCCCTTCGTCGTGCCTGTCGTTCTGTCCTCCATCGTCCCTACCTCCTCCGGCATTCTCGGATGGGTTCGTACCCTCGCGTGCGATGCCATAAAGACTCCCGCCTACAGCTATTACGAATAGCAGCGTTCTAGCTCTGCCCTCGATGGCCCCAGATCAAACCAAGTAGGTTCACCCCGTGCCCAAGATCTGACTGCTGCTGCAACGGGCTTCCTTGCTCGGTTGCACTTCAACTGGATTACAGTACTCACCACCTTCTGGTCTTGAGTAGGGTATTTAGCTTCCAGGCTATAGACCGAACGGATGGCATGCCGCAGCCGCAGCCTTTGTCGCCGGTTGACGAGCGGGACAGCTCATCGAAGCCTTATCCGACGCCAGACCCAACCCTGACAGCCCTTTCTCAGCTGGGCGTATTCCAACTGAGCTGCACATGTGCATTCGTGACGGCGTTCGAGAATGGACAGACGCATATCATCGCAGAAGTAGGGTCAGCCGCTTTGAGGGACACAAAGACATCGGCTCTTGGCTCGATGACACTGGGTCTACCTGTGGACGAAGATGACGCGCTCAGAGATCCCGCCGCGATGAAGAGTGCCAGCAACATCATTCGGGACATTTCGATGCGGAGTGACATCGAGTCACACACCTTTGTCGAGCAGCACCCCCATGCCAGGTTCTACGCGGAGGTTCCGGTGTGCAGCTCATCGGGGGAGATTATTGGTACGTACGGTGCTGTCGACACTCGAGCTCGACGGTCTTTCGGGGACTCCGAGTTGGCAGGTCTCCGTGATATCTCGAATTCGATAGCAAACTACCTGGAAACTGTTAGGACCGCGCGTCGTCACGTTCAGGCGGACCGTTTGCTCAACGGGCTCACGGCTTTTTCCAAAGGCCAGGCCAGTGCCCAGAATCCTGATTGGAGCAATCGCCGGAAGAGCCTCGTAGCTAGCAGGGCTTCGCCTCGATCGCTGGACGTGCCGGATGTTGCTCGTCTGTCCGTCTCGTCCACGACTACCCGCGAAGTCTCACCGTCCTCGGGCAGGCACCAGGAAACCCCGCAGGAGTCGCCCTTCTTCCAACGTCGCACCTCTGGTACTTTTCAGGCAATTTCGCCCTGGGAGCAGCAGCTGAATTCCCGGAAGAAGTCAGTAGACACGAACAAAATAGTGATTGTCCCAGCGTCTACCGCACAATCGGAGAAGACATCACAATTGTTTGCTCGTGCTAGTGTCCTGTTACAAGAATGCATGGAGTTGGATGGTGTTATCTTTGTGGATGCATCCCGGACCAATTCCCGCAGGTAAGGTGTAAATTGTCCCGTCAGTAAATCAGCTACCTAACCAGAACACAGTAGCTCCACTGCTAGCGTAGGTGACTGGGACATGCTGTCGAGAGATAGTGAGGTGGGCATGTCCAGTCGGTCACCGAGTCTCTCATCGCATGGACAATGGGCTGAGAGATCTTGCGAGACTCTGGGGTTCGCCACCTCGGTCCGGACGACCGAGAGCAATGCCCACTCCCCTCGCCCGGCATTGACCGAGGGCTTATTCCATGACCTATTTAACGCATGTCCCACGGGGGAGATCTTTAATCCTCCACAGTCGATGGGGCTTTCGCCCCCCAAGTCTTTGCACTTGAGACGGAACAGTCAATGTCGGAAAGAGAGCGACCCTACTTTGCGTCAGACTGTTGAGACTCGGCTGGCGCAAACCTACCCCGAGGCTCGGTCCTTCATCTTTCTACCCTTATGGAACTGGAACAAATCACGCTGGCTGGCTGGTACATTGATCTGGACGGGTGAAGAAGACCGTGTGTTTGATCAGGAGGATCTCCACTTCTTGAAAGTGTTTGGTGACTCTGTGGTGTCTAAGTACTGTCAAATCGACTGGACGGGGACCGAAAAGTCGAAGTCGGATCTCCTTTCCTCGGTCAGCCATGAATTGCGGTCGCCCTTGCACGGCATGCTCACCAGCACGGAGCTTCTACAGTCGACCGGGCTCGAGTCGGCCCAACAGGACATGGTGACCATGATTGAGACGTGTGGATTGACATTGTTGGATACTGTGAACCATTTGTATGTGCAGGCAGTTTATGTACTACGCTTGACTGACTCGTTGCAGACTTGACTTCACCAAGATTAATAACCTGACCCTCACACACAAAAAGGCTGGGATCAGCGGAAGCGTGATGGACAAGTTGATAACCGATTTTGAGTTGGACACCCTCATCGAGGATGTAGCTGACTCGCTGTACGTTGGCCATCGGTCTCTGATCAATGCTTCCAAGATTGCGGGGCGCTACTTGCAGACCGGCACTGCTATGACAAGTGCAGCTGCCGGAGCTGCGAAAGCCAGCAACCCTGATGATTTGTCTGTCATCATTCAGATCGAGGATCTCGGTTCGTGGAATATTCAGTCGTTATCGGGCGGCTGGCGCAGAATCGTTATGAACGTTCTGGGCAATGCGTTCAAATTCACGACGTCGGGTTATATCGAGATCTCCCTCGCGAAAAAGGTCCAGAGGGCTGCGGGATCCAAGCAAGTCTATGCGCACTTCTCAGTGACTGACACAGGATGTGGCATCTCGCCTGACTTTCTCCAACATCAACTGTTCATGCCCTTCGCGCAAGAAAATATCTTGACTGAAGGGGTGGGGCTAGGGTTGAGCGTGGTCAACCAGGTGGTGACCTACTTGGGAGGAGAGGTGGATGTGAAGAGCACCGTCGGCGTTGGGACGCAGGTCGACGTGTATGTGCCTTTGGACTTTGTGGCAGAGACCTTTGCGCCGACTGAATCGATTTCCAATCCGACCACACGAGTGTCATTGATCGGGCTGAATGCGTACGCCGATCTGAGGCAAGCTCCGGACGGACTCTTGCGGCCGGAAGCCAAACGCAAACTTTCCCTCCGAAGCGCACTAAGTAATGTACTGTTGAGCCAACCGGGTTGGATAGTGTCATTTGCAGACTCGATCGAGAAAGCCAGTGGAGACATCGGGGTCATCGAAGAATCGACGTTGAAGGCACTTCACAAGCAGGGGGGGTCCCGAATGACAATCAACACGCTCATTGTGATTGGGGAACAGGGTGTGTCACTCCCTCCGGACCTCACTATCGAGGGCGTGGATGTGATCTACATCCCTCAACCGTAAGGATAACCCCAACCCCAGTCACTCGACGGAGTCTCAGACTGACTGAGAATTAGTATCGGTCCGCGCAAGATCATCCAAGCTCTCCAACGAATCAACGAATCACATCAACAGACCCCCTCCTTGGAGCAGGATTACATCATTGGTCCATTTTCTGGCGCTCCGCGAGGTCGCAGCTTATCGGATGCGTTCGCTCTGGCCAAAGGCTCCGAGTCACCGCCAGTGGTGAGGGAGAATGTCTCCGAATTCGCCCCCAGTATTCCCCAGGCATCGCGAGAACACGACCTTCACGTGCTGATTGTGGATGATAATGACATCAATGTCAAGGTAGATACACTCTCCCGAATCATGCATAGAAGTCTATGCGCTAACAAATCCCAGATCCTAACAACCTTTATGCGCAAAATCGGCTGCAGCTACGAAACCGCCACCGATGGCCTCATCGCCCTTGAGAAATTTAAGGCTTCGACGAAACGCTTCGACTATGTTCTTATGGGTACGTCCTGCTTTCTACCATCTCCAGTGCTCCACCATCCCAGAGTGCCTGATCCCTCGCTAACCCCTGTACAACAATACAGATATCTCGATGCCCGTGATGGACGGGATCGAATCCTCAAGCAAAATGCGCGAATTCGAGGAGGAGAACGCGCGCCCGCGCACCGCCATCATGGCTGTGACCGGGGTGGCGTCGAGCGAGATGCAGCAGCAGGCCTTCGCGGCGGGGATCGATGACTACCTGGTCAAACCCCTGTCGCTTCACGACTTGAAACGAATAATGAATATTGCATGATCTGGATTTTCTGGTGCTTGACCCATCGCAAGGGTGTGGGGAGCTTTGGGGTGGGGTCTTTTGGGGTTTATCAATAATCATAGATTTTTTGGGCAGGGGAAAGGCTATGGTGTTGATGCTTGGAGTCTTGATTGTCGCTCGTTTCGTTCCTATTGGGATTTCTTGGGACTAGATGGATGCAATAGACGCATTTGGTGCTTGTATTCATGCTTGGGCGCTGGTTTGTTGGTAACCATGACTCGAAAATCAATAATCTGTCGATCAACTCACAATTGCCCACAGACACGATTCTCCTAATCAGAGACAAATCATTCGTATGCGATAAGATGAAGGCAAACTGCAATACTCCTCTTCATCCAGCGTGTCCCTCGCTATATTGAAGGTGCCGATCTTTTCCAGGACACAACCTGATTACGCGGCGCTTGCACAGCATCCACCAATTGCAATAAACATCAATACATCAAATTGCAGACATCACATTAACATACAGGTATCAGGCTCGCCATCACAAATACAGACTAATCGATAGACAAGATATAAGATCCAGACAAGACACCAAGGTTCGCACTCATCCTTTATTTCTTCTTGCGGCCAGTCAGGCCCAGGGCATCGGTCAGCGAGGTCAAGCCCAGGTTGCCAAGCAGCTTGTCGAGGCCCAGCCCACCAAGCAGGCCTCTCACCAAGCCACCCAGTCCCAGACCGTCGAGCAGGCGACCGACCAAGCCAAGCACACCGCTCAGCAGCAGGCCGACAGCGGCGATGATCTGGAAGAGAGGCTCGCTGAGCAGACCCCACAGCGGGTTGAGCTCCTTCTTGGCGTGAGGCATGCCGGCAATGCGCTTCTTGCCATTCTCGATGGTGCGCAGCACCGTCTCAGTGAGCTCCTTGAGCTGGTCCGCCAGTGCGTATTCTTCGGGAGAAGCCTCATGTGAGGCGGCGCGCGCCTTCGCAGCGGCCGCGATGTGTCCGTCGGGGTCGAGGGCCCGGATGGCCCCGTTGCATTCCTGGAGGATGTGACCACCTTCTTCGAGAAGGGGCTTCACATCCTTGACCAGCTGCTCCTCGTCTAATTCCTCCTTCGGGGTGCGGTCGGCCCTGTCAACGTGCTGGGGAGAAATGTTAGCGATTGGTTTGCGGCCAGGATGATTAGGGGCGGGCTGATCCTTACCTCAGAGATCATCTTACAGATGGGACGCAGGCGGTCCAAGGTGGATCCGACAATTGCGCTCATCTTCTTAGCCAACTGTCGGTCTTCCTCCTCTTTCTTCTTCGCATCCAACTCCTCCTGAGAGGGACCAGGCTCCTCGGGTTCGGGCTCGGGCTCGGGCTCCGCTTCAGGCTCAGGCTCAGGCTCGGGAATGTTCTCAATCAGGGTGCATTCACCGATCTTGTTGCCATCGTTGTCCACAACATATCCGTTGTCATCGATCTCCTTGCCGATCAACGAGGGGAGATCACCCGAGGTCAATTTGCCGATGAGGTTGCCATCCGCATCGCGCACTTCACCCTCCTTGTTGACCTTGCGGCCGGCCATGGGGTTGATGTTGCGCTTCTTCTCCTCGGGCTCCCAGCGCTCAGCCTTGCCGATAGGGTTGCCGTTCTTGTCGAGGATGTCGCCATCCTCGTCCACCTTGCGGCCCTGCAGCTTCTTAGCATCGCCCTCGATCACACGACCGATGATGCGGTCAGTGCCATCGGTCACCACGCCGTCCTTGCCGACGACAGCGTTCTCAAATCCGAAGAACGGGCCCTCGGCTTTCTGCTCCTCGGCGCCAGGGACGAGTTCAGCCTGGCCAATGACCTGGCCATTGTCACCCCAGATCTGACCCTTCTTGTCGACTTTTCGTCCAGCCAGTCCCTTGCCGCCCGAGACGACACGGCCGTAGACCTTGCCCGACCCGTCGACGACGTTGCCAGCCTTGTTGACAATCTTGCCCTCGAGGATGGAAAGATCCACCTCCTCGGGCTTCTCCTCCTCCGGCACTTCGTAGGGCTCGGCGTGGCCCTTGACACTGCCGAACTTGTCGACGATGTCTCCATCTTCATCGACCGTGCGTCCGCGGAGGTTCTTGATATCTCCCTCGGTGACCTTGCCGACAATGTTACCCTCTTCGTCTTCAACAAATCCATCCTTGTTGACCACAAGACCTTCCAGACCGGCAAACGGCCCCTCAGGCTTCTTCTCGCGCTCGTTCTCGGGAATGAGCTCGACACGGCCAATGGGCTTGGGACCGTCGTAGATGAGGCCGTCGTGGATCTCCTTTCCAGCCAACTCCTTCGGGTTACCCTCGACAACGCGACCGATAGGGACACCCTTGGGTCCGATCACGTAGCCGAGCTTGTTAGGGGTGAGGCCCTCCAGGCTGGAGAGGTCGATTGCCTCGGGCTCAGCCTCGGGCTCCTCCTCCGGGACTTCGTAGGGCTCGGCGTGGCCTTTGACACTGCCGAACTTGTCGATGATGTCTCCATCCTCATCGACCGCGCGTCCGCGGAGGTTCTTGATATCTCCCTCGACAACCTTACCAACAATGTTGCCCTCTTTATCTTCAACAAATCCATCCTTGTTGACCACAAGACCCTCCAGACCAGCAAACAGCCCCTCGGGCTTCTTCTCGCGCTCGTTCTCGGGAATGAGCTCGACGCGGCCAATGGGCTTGGGACCGTCGTAGATGAGGCCGTCGTGGATCTCCTTTCCGGCCAACTCCTTCGGGTTACCTTCGACAACGCGACCGATGGGGACACCCTTGGGTCCGATCACGTATCCGAGCTTGTTGGGGGTGAGGCCCTCCAGGCTGGAGAGGTCGATTGCCTCGGGCTCAGCCTCGGGCTCCTCCTCGGGCGCTTCGTAGTACTCGGCCTTGGCGATCACGTTGCCGTGCTTGTCGGTCACATCACCGTCCTCGTCCACGGGGCGACCCAGGACCTTCTTCGCGTCGCCTTCGACGATCTTACCGACACGCTTGCCGTTCTGGTCCTCCACCCAGCCGTCCTCGACGACGTGCAGGCCCTCCAAGCCGCCGAACGGAGGCTCATCGGGGTACTCTTCCGGAGCCAAAGTCTGGGCTCTGCCGATGACGTTGCCGCGATTATCCCAGAACTGGCCCTGGTCGTCCAGGGTAACACCGAGAGAGGCCAGCTTCTTCGCGTCGCCCTCGATCAATTCCCCAACGGGCTTGCCGGTGGCGGGGTCGATGATCTTGCCCAGCTTGTTGCACCGCAGACCTTCCAGGATGGACAGAGGGGGGAGCTCCTTCTCCTCCTTGCCTTCTTCGGGGGCTTCCTCGGGGGCTTCCTCGGTGGCTTCTCCGGGAGCCTCTTCCTGGGCAGTCTTGTATTCCTCCTCGGTGCCTTCGGGGGCCTCCTCGGGCACGCCTTCGGTTGCCGCTTCCGCGGCGTCCTCGGGGGCCTCCTCGGCCTCTTTGGCCTCGAGATCGGCAACGTCGGAACCAGGAGCCTCCGACTTGTCGTCGCCGAGAGTCTCCTGGGCCTCGGCCTCGGTGCCAGCGGCTTCGGTTCCTGGGGCCTGAGAGCCCTGAGCTTCCGACTTTTCGGCGGCCTCGTCGGCCTCAGTGCCAGCGGCTTCGGTTCCTGGCGCCTGAGAGCCCTGAACTTCCGACTTTTCGGCGGCCTCGTCGGCCTCAGTTCCAGCAGCCTCGGGCTTTTCTTCGCCGACTGCATCTTCGGGCGTGAGTTCCTCGCCGGAGACGTTGTCAGCAGTCGACTTGGGGCCGACGGTGCTCTGCTCCTCTTCGGGCGGCGGGGCAGAGGCCTTGGACTGGTCGGCCGCACTGCCGCCCGCCGCAGAACCGGTAGCCTTGGAGGCAGCCGTACCGGCGACACTGCCGCGCTGCTCGGTGGGAGCCTTGCTGGAGCCGGCAGCACTTCCGGCGGCCTCCTTGGCCTGCGAGGCAACATCCACGCGACCGAGGACATCCCCGTCGTCCCCGAGGATCTCGCCCTGCTCGTTGGGGACCTTACCAGCCAGCTCCGCGGGCTCGCCCTCCACGAGCTTACCCACGGTCTCGCCCGCATCATCCTTGATGGCGCCCGACTCGGAGACAGGCTTCCCCGCGAGATCAGCGATGTTGGTAACGGCAGCAGTCGCAGTATCAGCGGCCTGGTCGACAGTATCGGCCGCCTGATCGATGATACCATTAGTCTGCTCATGCTGACCTTCTTCTTCTTCTCCGTCGTCGTTGGCTTCTTCCTGCTGCTCCTCCTCCTTCTCCTCTTTCTTATTTTCAAACGCCTCGGCAAGCACATCGACGATGCCAATCAAATCGCCATCCTCGTCGAGAATCTCCCCGTTATCGCCGACGGTATAGCCGACCAAATCCTCCGGCTTGCCCTCGACCAACCGACCCACGGCATTGCCATCCTGGTCGTGGATCAACCCGTCCTCCCCGACCTCCAATCCCTTGAGGATGGAGAGATCAAGACGCTCGGGGTGGGACTCGGTCGGGCCCCCGTTCAGACTCGGGGTAGGCTGCTCCTGGTCCTGTCCGTCTTCTTCTTCTTCTTCTACTTCTGCTCCTCCTTCCTCTTGCTCGCCCTGCTGCTCCTGCTGTCCCTCCTCCTGGGTCTCAGCTTCCGGCTCAGGCTCCTGCTCAGGCTCCGCCTCACCCACGCGACTCTGCGCGCGGGATCCGGATGCCGAGGCGGAGGGCTGCAAGGCGGCCTCCTTGGGGGCGGGGACGGGCGAGTCGCGCTGCTCGGACTGCTGGCGCGGGGCGGACTTGCCTTTGGGGGTCGGGGTGGTAGGGAGGCTGGGGTCCTCGTCCTCGGTCTTCTCGGTGGTGCCGGATTTCTGGTGGCGGAGTTTTGGGGGGGTGCCTTTACGGGAGTCGGGGCTGAGGTTGAGTTTGGAGACTTTGCTGATGAAGGGAGAGGACATTTTGGTGGTTGTTGTGGTTGGATCGGTCAAGGTAGCTTAGCTTAGCTTAGCTCTTGTTGTGGTGTTCTTTATTGATACCTTGAAAGGTAATGCAGTAGCAGCAGCAGTAGTAGTAGTAGTATAAGTCACCACCAAATCCGATAGATCAAGCCAATGAACCTCAAACCTCGGAGAGTCGTCTTAAGTATCCTCAACCCTGGATGGAGTTGTCAAGGTATCGTAACACAGGAGGTGAATTAGGTATGAGTCGTGAGTTAATAAGTACAATACTAATATACAAGAGCCGTAGCTGTGTCGTATCTGTGTCGTAGTTCGTGGTGTAGTTCGTTGAATTGTAGTGCAAGCAGTTAAACCGAAATCAAAAAAGTAATGGGGAAAATCTAGAACCCCTTCCCCCAGCTGCGAACCCCCCTTTTTATGTCTGATATCCCCCCCCCCCCCCTCCTCCTTGGAGCTGTGCATCGTGACGAGGAGGAGCACGATGATGCCACCACCACCACCACCCAGTGAATTCACCAACCACCCAGCTACCCAATAACAGCTAGCCCAGCCACTAGCTACCAAGCACAGGACACGCAGATGACGAGATGCTAATGATGATGCATGGTGGTCTGCTCGGCTTGCACAGTTTGACAGCTCCATCCCACCTACGTCATGCGCTACGAGCCCGTCGCAGTGGGCGCGCTCGCTCGGTAAGCCCTACGCGTCACATCCGCAGGGATGCATGGCCTTCGTACCTGTCCGGAGTACCCAGGATGTACTGTGTACACGGACGGTCCTTGGGTACTTTGGTACGATGGTGGGTGGGTGGGTGGCCGGTGCAGGGCTGCGATCCAACGATTCATGAGGGGTGGGGTGTGTGGATACAGGACCGGGGACGATGACGGGCCCCGATGTTAGTATGTATGTAAGCTTCACACAGTAATACACTGCAGGAAAAGTGGGCGGGGTGGAGTGGGTGTAGATGCCGTGCTAGCATCATCGGTGGGCCCGTCTTCGGCCGAGCAGACCAGAAAACTCGGGGGTAAAGGAGGGGGAGGAAGGATTGCGATGGGTTGAAAATGCATGCAAGGCAGACGAGGGCAATCATCATTGCGTCAGGTTATGCAGGGATATTCTACTGTGTAGTGAATTGAAACCTGTCGATGTACCGGTACTTGGGCTGTACCTGTGTGGCTTGGAGATTGTACGTAAGTCTAGGTGGACAGTACATAGAAGGGAAGGGTTAGGGCACGCACCGTACATCAGCGTGCAGGAGCCGGACGAGCAGGTATAAAGCTGCGGATGATGCCCACCATGATTATGATGATGAGTGTGCAACTGATTTTTAGACGATAGTCACAGTCTTGCTGCATGCTGTGCGTTGGGATGAACGGACTACTATAGTAGACAATGGTACTGTACCTGGCAGTACTCTGTACTCCTGTCACTGCCCACGGATGAGATCATGACGGCTCCGTCCAGTCCAGCCAGCCAGGCTCCACCTTTCACCTCTCGGAGAATTTATCAAGCCAAGCCACACCACGAGTTAAATTGGAGCTCCCGCCCGCTCCCCGTTGCGTGGGTGACGTATCGATGTATCTGGGGGTCAGGACTGATGACGGTGGCGTATGAGTCCAATTTATGAATCGGTGTCGGTTCAGGTTCTCGCTACGTGAGTCAGGTTGATTTCATGCCAGCTAGAATTCTTTTCGGTGCAGCAAACAGACTCACTTCCTGGCTCACTACCGAATCACCCGTTAACTGTCAAGGAGTGACAAGCAACAATGGGGGGGCGATGCCAAGGCCACCATCCGGATCAAAAGCACTGACGTAATGGATGGATGGCTGACTAAGATCGCGTGGCGCTGCATTGGCCAAACACCAATGGTCTAGAATGCATGGATGTTAATATAAGTCTTAGTGGGATCGGCAGTGATGGGTCAAGAAGTAGTTTATTTATTCCATGCTAGTAGTCCTAAGTAGCTCCGTACTGCTACTGTGTGTACTGAAAATAATTACACGGCATAATGCTAACATCTGCATAATGTATACTTATCAATGAATGACTTGATATAACTTATATATTATCAATCAACAATCATACCATATCAACAACGCCAAACAAAATAATCTCCCGTCCCATTTCTGTTTGAAACTTACACCCACCACTGTCCTCCGCATACACCACACACAGACTCAACCCTTCCCCTTCATCCTCTCCCTCGATCTCTCTCTCTCCCCCACCACCCTCACATCTCTCCACACCTTCATCGTCTCCCCCCCAGCCAGTCCCTTCTTCACCTTCACCACATGCCCCTTGCGCACCCATCCCATCCCGGAACACCCCGCTTTCACCGCATTGTGCGCCGCCCCGCCCGCCATCGGGTCCAGAAACCGACTGACCTCGGGGTTCCCCGGACTGACGTACAGCGGGTCGTCGGTTCGATAATCGTCGAGGGCGCACTCGGCGTCCGAGGCCTGCAGCTCCAGCTCCGGGTCGGTGATGGTCGGATCGAACGACCACGGGTGGTGGGCGGCCGCGTCGTCGGTGCCGGACTTGGAGGTCTCGGTGGACAGGGGCCTGAGGAGGTGGCGGTCCAGGTCGGATTCGGGGTGTTTGTCGGGGCGGATGGAGGAGGATGGGGAGGAGGAGGAGGAAGCGGAGGAGGAAGCGGGGTGGGCGCTGATGTGGGGGTTGCGTTTTTGCAGTGCCCGACAGATGGGTTTCTGGCGGAGAGAAGGGAGGGCAGTGAGACAGAGGGGCCGTTGGAGGGTGGTTGTACGCCACATGTTTGTTGGGGTTTGAATGGTATATTGTATAGGGATGGTGGGAGCAGGTGTATAGTACTTCTTCGTGGATTCGTAGTATAGTAGACGTATTAGTAGTAGAGACGGACTGCAGTGTGCACTAACTTATTGTATTCTTTGAAGAGCAGTGAAGTCGACTTTGACCTTCGCATCCTGACGTCAAGAGACTCGACCTTCTTCGATGAACCATGGATGGAATCCCTGGCTGGCCTGTCATATCTGCAGTATCTACTCGCTACCACGAATTAAATCAGACGCTTCATCCTGTTTTGTGCAGTCGGGCGGAAACCTGGTTCGACAAGCTAATGTTGGGGAAACCCTGCTGGTCCGTCGCACGGAGTAGTACTTCGGCCAGATATCCAGCGATTCGCAGGGTGTGTAGCATTCCTGCCACCATCCACCTTTCCACAAATATTAACCATTAATTTGGTGATAGTTGCATGGAGGAAAGCGACAGTATACTCTCCAAGATCCAATCCACTATCCTGTGCTTGCTCACTACTGTAGCTCCACCGACACTGTACACATCCATCCATCCAGCTAAACCCTAACCTCATACTCCCTCCGAAACACCGCATCCACATACTTTAGATAATACGTCCCCGGCAGCAACGCCTCCACCTCTCCCTTGGGCACATAATCCTTCTGCTGGTACGCCCCCTCGCGCAGCCGCGACATCTCATCCCACACCTCGGGCTCGACGGACACCCGCGCCGCCAGCCGCCTGTGCAGATCCAACCGCTGCGCCATGCCACTCGTATCCCCCCTGATCGTCACCGTGAACAGGGAACTGGCCAGCCCGCTCCCGTAGCTGAACATCCCGATGCGTTTCCCCTGGAGCTGCTCACTGGGGACCGAAGCCAACAGACTGGCCAGCCCGGAGTACAAGCTAGCGGTGTACATATTCCCGCACTGGGCGGGCAGCAGCAACCCGGGCCTCACGCGTTGCTCGAAGCGGGCCTGCGTCAACTGCATGAGGGCCTTTTCCAGCGGCTTGTTCGCGCGCGTGCTCTCGTCATCCACCTTCCTGTCGCCGTCGACCAGCCCCCGCAGCTCCGGGGGGAGGATGCTCTCGCCCGCGCGCAGCAAGTCATTCCACAGCAGCCGGGCGTACGCTTTGGCCACTTGCTTGCAGTTCGGCGCGTGGAAGAGGAAGTAATCGAACGCATCGATGCCAACCTGTCTGCCCCCGGTCCCCGGCCCGCTCTGCTCCGCCCCCTCCTCCTCCCCCTCCTCCCGGAGCACCTTCTCGCACCACGAACGGTAACACGCATCCACCGCCTCCAAATAACACCTCCCGGACCCCGGGCCATCCACAAAGGGGCCCTCCCGCGCAAAGTCCGCTTTGAAGAAGTCCCACGCATGCCGCATGTACGAGGCGCGCGGGCCCGCCAGACACACCGGCGCCTCCGCCCCGATCAGCATCGCCACGCACCCCGCCCCGCCTGTCGGGCGCGCCGCCGCATCCTCGCGCCGGTACGCGGCGATGTCCCCGCAGACGACGATCGCGTCCCGCCCGTCCCAGGCGGAGGATTCGAGCCAGGCCACCGCGGCGAACAGCGCGGCGGTGCCGCCGTAGCAGGCGTTGGAGGTGTCGACCCCCTCGATGTCCGGGTTGGAGGGGTGGAAGAGCTGCATGAGGACGGTTTTGGTGGATTTGGAGCGGTCGAGGGGGGATTCGGTGCCGACGGAGAGGTAGCCGATCGAGGTAGGGGGGATGGCGTGGTGGGTGAGGAGGTGAGAGACGGTTGTTAGGGCTAGGCTGTTGATGTCTATTTTTTTTCAGTCTTTGTGAATCTTGCCTGGGGCTGAGGGTGGGGAGTGACCAGGAAGCTGAAAGGAAGGGGGGTCCGGGGGTTCTCCCCCGGAACGACTTGTGGGTAGGTAGTATCCCGATCGACAGAGCAGGATGGAGAGGAATAGGGTTAGGATGACTGAAGCATACCCTCGCGATCATCGCAGACACTCATGTTCGTCTGTCCCAGGCCGATGGTGTGTTTGCCCTCGCTGACGCCCATGTATTTCTCCAGTGCGGATTGGGAGACATACTGTTCTCCCTCAAGGGTCCCAGTCAGTCAGTGGCTGCTGTTGAAGGGGGGATTGGACAGACTGCCAGTGGACGACATACGCGACTGGGGAAATACACCTCAATGGCTTTGATGCCAACGTTCTGCGGACGGGTCGGACGGGTCATTTTGATAGAGTATCGGGTTGGAGTGACAGTCACAGTTAGGCGGAGGAAGAATGAAATGAACCAGTTCCCAGGAAGACTTGTTCTCTTTGGATTGCTTGCGCTGCTGCACGACCTCCCACCTGTCACCTTCGCAGTATTTATACCTCGTCTAATGTACAGCAGGGGTGGCTGGATTAGGCCCCAGTGCTCCCAGCTACGGTGTATATCCGAGCATACCAGGCCACTGTCCCTGCCACTGCCACGAGGATCTCGTCGGACCACCGGAACTTCTGATTCGGGCTGGAGGTGCGATGGGAAGAAAAGAGCCTAGTGTAGTGCTTAGCTTGATGCTTCTGAGGTGTCTTGGTGCGCGCCCCTCACGATCAGCCCATTGTCGCCGCAGGAACATCCTCGACGGGATACCTCTGGATCAGGTCCACACATTCTCATTTGTTCATGCGCTTCTAGTAATGCTGCGCGTCCTACGGCACTTAAGCATGCAGGTATTGTGGGGGAAGCTGGTGTTCTGAGACCGTGGCCCGGCGTATTCAATCACGTACTGCAGCTTCCTACGATAACATAGATAGGCCGCGAGTACTACCAGGTTCTGCTCAATGGAAGGATCTTTACAAAGGATACACTCCTCAACAACAGAGAGAAACTGAGCGTGGTTTGGGAGCACTGTGTTGGGGGGTATGCTCAATTCGCACTATGATACGGCCCGCTCGACATGTCTGTCTGATTTATATTACTGTGTGCGGTCACTTTGCGCAGTACTACAGATGATTGGAATGCTGCCATGTCTTGAGATGAGATTCTGTCCTAAGCAATGGCCAGGAGCACTGACTCAACAGCACTGCATTCAGTTATAATGAGTTATGCGGGGAACGCTCAGAACTTGCTTCTGGTATCGTACTCATGGCCAGCTGTGCGAGTATCTTAGACATTGGTCAAGGATATCACAAGATGCACCGGATCGGAATCTATCATCATACGTGCAGGACCACCACTGGCATGGTTTTGCAATCAAGTCGTGACTCGGTCCAGAACATCCACCATTGAAGTACATATATCTCAACATCCAGGTTGCTGGAATGACTGATGTGACCGAATGTCTGTACAGTACATCCTTACGTAGGCACAACCCAATCCAAACAAAACCCACGGGTATAAAACCTCTATGCTCCACCACTCACAGAACTACCCCCCGCTTCACATCACAACTTCGCCGCCGGCGCAATCGCCTTGCGCCTCACCTGCTGCACCGAGAAATCCACCTCCTCCGCCGGCGTCGGCCCAGTCGCGTCCTCGAATAACTTCCGCCCCACGAGGTCGGACATGCGCATCACCCGCGACGAAACCGTTGCACCGTCGCGGCGGTTTTTCCTGGTCTCCGTCAGTATCATCCAGCCACCAATCCGAGTGGAAGACTCACCCCTCCCGGCGGGATTGCGCGATCAACTCGGTAAAGTCCCACAGTCGACCGCGCGGGAGGACCTGGCCAGTTGCCGGGTCGCGCTCCGGAGTCCACTCCGGCGCCAGCCGCACGGACGAGGCCTTGGATTCCTTGCTTCTGGCGATGTGGATGATTCCTTCTTCGGCGAAGCGCTGGTACGAGTTCTTCAGGGTTTCTTTGTTGACGGCTTCGAAGTAGGAGAGGTCGCCTTGGTGGTACAGCGTTTTGCCGAGCTATTCGTATTGTGTTAGTGTTGTCTGCCTCTAGAAGACGTCTTGGAGGCGGGAGGCTTACAAGCTGGGCATTGTCTTGTGCTTTGCCCAGATCAATCCAGACATCTTTGGGAAAGTCAGACGGAGGCGTGAGCCCCAACAGCGAGACAGAACCCAGCCAGCAGGCTTCGATGAACGGCCAGATGAGGAAACAGTAGAAGTCGTAGTTCTCGCGTCCGCATTGGCGCTCCGCCTCGCTGAGCTCAACAGTAAGCGGGTTGCCCGATGGATCGCGACTGACGGTGATCACGTTGTCTTTCTCCAGACCCCGGAGGGTCTTGTCGAGATTGGTCGTCAGTCCTTCGGGAGGGAAGATGAACTCGCCGCGGAAAAGCTGCTGCGATTAGCTAATGCCGGCAACCGAACCAAGGGACATACCTGGGAGAGGAAGGAGACCTGATTCAAGAGGTCAGGGAATGACATTCGCTGGTAGGACGGCCCGCCGCCTTGTTTGATTCGCGTGTACATCGCCGCCGAGACCAGGGCCTCGGTGATGAAGAGATGGATCGTCATGTTGCGGTAGAAGGAGAGCTGGAAGCGGTCGACCGCATAGTACGTCGACTCCACCAGCCCTGCCACCTTACCGACAATCTGCGGCCCCAGAACTTCCAACGCGCGGTCCACAACAACTTCAGTAGGGTATCGGTAAAAGTGCGCGACGCGGCCTCCCTTGGCTCGGACCCGTTCACAGAGCCATTCGACCCGTCGGACAAGCTCTCCCTTGCCCACACCGCGACCACGCAGAGTCAGTAGGACCGTTCCGACCAGCGCAGTAGGCATCATGACAGATACATTATTGATATCAGACAGGACCCTATACCCTAATGATCTCAAAACGCGGCCTCTCTCGGCAGTGCTTAGCTTCTGGCTTCCGATGTCGCCGATCGGATCAGGCAGCCGCGTCAACTGCTGGGTGATGAACTCTTTCAAGCTCCATGGTTCATGGAAGCGAACGTCTACCCGACCAAGCTTCAATGATAAGACTGAAGACGACGAAAGAAAATCCGCCAGGTTTTCCTTCCGTTTCGGCTGACCCAGGAGCTCGCTAATGTAGGACCTGGGTGGTTGTTAGCATACGCCACTAAACCAGGACCCGACCGCCGTACTCAGTCTCGATGACCTTGTCATATTGTGTACTGACAGGGCAGATGATCGTGTCCTCCACACGGCCCGACAGTACGCTATCCAGAATAAAACTGAGGATCCCGAACTTGGGCGACAGAAGCTTCCCCGTTCGGGATCGCCCACCTTCGATAAAACACTCGAAATTGAACCCCTGCTGTAGAAGCGTGTCGATATACGCCTGCACGACGGTGTTATAAAGCGGATCATTACCAAAACTCCTCCGAATCCACATCGCACCTGCGCCCATCAGTACCGCAAAACCAACACGAGGGGTGGGAATCCTACCGGCATGCTGCAAGAATGGGCCCACCAGCGGGAAGTTGAGATTGTCGCCCGCCACCACCACCGGAAGCCCAATACCCAGACGATAACAGATCAACTGCAGCGACACATAGTCCACGTGGGACTTGTGGCAGGGCAGGAACACGATGGACCGTTTCTTCCGCGCGGCCTCTTCCGCCACGGATCTCAAGCGAAGGACCTCCTCGCTGGATACGTGAATGCCTAGACCGATCAGCAACCGCCTCAATAAAACTACCTTACCCTCCCCAGAATGGCAAACCTACCCTGATGATAAGCCCTGGTCAGCAGCTGCGTAGCCACGTAGTACGCTCCGCGAATAAACCTCTTGCTCTCCATCTTGCAAATCATATTATCCAGCATCGAGTCGACCACTTCCTTCAAATGAGCCTCAAGCTCGTTTCTGCGATGAATCTTCTTGGCTTCCCGCGGCCCAGGGTTCACATCCAACAAGCCCTCCTTCTCCTCGACGGCCAGGCGCAGCTCGGCCAGCTCCTTCACTTTGCCCTGGAGCAGCGGGCTGGCAAGAATGCGGGACTTCATGCGGTCGGAGAAGCCCGGGTAGAAGATGGGCTGGCCGATGACATCGTTGTAGGCGCGCCAGCCCGTGCCGGACATGTAGAGACTGACTTCGCGGAGGAAGTCGAAGGGGTTCTCGCGGAACCGCGCCATGTGGCGGACGAGATTGCGCTCGGGGATCTGATCATCCTGGGGTTCCGGGCCGCCGGTGACGCCGCTGGGGTGGATGGTGACTTTGTTGCCCACGATCTCGAGATCGGGGGCTGATTCGCCGACCGAAGGGTTGTCGGAGGGCATCTCGCTCAGACGGCGGGTAAAGGGGACCCGGATAGTGTTATGGAGGTGGTTTTGGTTGGACAAGTGTGACAATCGAGTTGAAGAACTATCATTGACGCATTGAGAGATGCAACATGATCAGGTTAGGGGGCGCGGATAGGCAGACAAAGCCATGATCCGAAAGCGCGTGGACGCTGGGGAGAGAGGGGAAATTGGAGTACCAAAATGGGAGGGAGGGAGATCATCCCCCAACATTTCCCCAGAGTAGCGGGACCGAGGCGTGAAGGGGGGAAAGTAAGCCTGCTCACGTGAAGATTGCCGTGTATGCAGTGTATGCAGTGTATGCATTGTTTACACTGTGTGCACCATCCGTCCCGTCCGCATCAGCCAAGAGGCAAAGGATGAGCTCAACGCAGCAGTCATCAGCACGATCATCCACCTCTTTGACTCGATGGTTTCGGGATGGACCGCAAAGCATCCATGCCATTCTTTCCAGATGTCCTGAGCTCTCAGGCCATCGCCAACATCCAGCCCAACCAGTGACCGGTCGGTCGTACACGACAGCCACTGTCACTTGCACCTGAAACGGTAGAAGCTCCACAGCGGGGACCACCGCCCGCCGCACGCCGCAAAAGAAGCATCTCGCCGAACAACACCGGAAAACCATTCTTTCACCTCAAGGTTCACCCTGCAAACAACACAAGCCATGTTTACCTGGCGACGGCAATTCTCCAGTACGTCTCATCCCATAGCCCCCCTCTTCATCCCACCCACCTGTCTAACATACTCGCAAACAGCCGCCGCAACCCTCCTCAAAACCGCCGCCATGGCCCCCTCGCAACCCACCACCTCCTTCCAAGTCTTCCGCGACGTCCCCCCTCTCCGCACCCTCCGCCGCCAAATCCTGGAATCCAACCGCACTGTCGGCCTGGTCCCCACCATGGGCGCACTCCACGAAGGCCACCTCTCCCTGATCCGCCAAGCAGCGTCGGAAAACACCGACGTGGTCGTCAGCATCTTCGTGAACCCCACGCAATTCGGCGTGAACGAGGACCTCTCCAGCTACCCACGGACATGGGACAGCGATGTGGCCAAGCTGGAGCAACTCAACGCCGAATTGACGGCCCACAACACCCACGGGCGTATCACGGCGGTGCTCGCCCCGACCGCCCAGGTCATGTACCCAACGCTTCCCCCCTCGTCGGAAATCGACGGGGATGGGTCGTTTGTGACGATCACGCCCATCAGCAGGAAGCTGGAGGGGGCGTCGCGCCCCGTGTTTTTCCGCGGGGTGGCGACGGTGTGTATGAAGTTGTTCAATATTGTGGGCGCCGAGCGGGCGTATTTCGGGCAGAAGGATGTGCAGCAGACCGTGGTGATCAAGCGGATGGTGAAGGATTTTCATGTGGATACGGAGATTAAGATTGGGCCGACCGTGCGCGAGGCGGATGGGCTGGCGATGAGTTCGCGGAATGTGTATCTGGGGAAGAGGCGGCGTGAGGTCGGTTTGGTGCTGTACCGCGCGCTCCGGGCGGCGGCGGAGCAATACCACGCTCATGGGAAGCTGCAGCGCAGCCAGATTCTGGAGGCGGCGGAGCGTGTCACGAAGGAGGTGATTGCGGAGCAGCGGGGGTTGGCGCCGGCGGAGCGCGCGCTGTTCGAGGTCGACTACATCTCCCTGGCGGACCCGGATACGCTGGATGAGCTGGAGGTGGTGGACCCCAGCAAAGGGGCGATTCTGAGCGGGGCGATCAAGATGGCGCCGCTGGAGGAGAGCAGGGCCGGCGAGGACTGCGGGCTGGGCGAGGGCAAGGTGCCGGTGCGGTTGATCGATAATTTGATCTTTGCGCCGCGAGTGTAGAGTTCGGTGGTAGGTACAAAGAGCAGACTACACGATGCATACATATACCCAGAGTACTCGATACACATGTTCACAGACAATGTGAACTAGTAGATTTACATACATATAAACATTCATTTATCAGGGTTACTGTAACCTGCAAATCACGGGATCCATCCATCCAAGTAAATCCCCAGAAAAGGAAAATAGGGCACAGCCAGAGGGTTCGGAAGGTGCATCGGCCCGAGGAAAATTTCCCAACCCAACAGCAGCTCTCGAGTCTCCCCCCCTCCGCAGTTCCGCCCCGACCGCCGCAAAACAGAGTCTGGACTCAGAAAAGAAAAGAAGAAAAACTTCAACCACAAAACAGGATCTCCCTTCACCATCCTCCGTCTTTTCCCTATCCACATACACAATCCCACCAAACCCTACTCTTAAAATGGCCGACGACGGCCTCCTCCTAAACTTCACCCTAGGAGGCGACACCGTCCTCAAACCAACCACGACGAAGGTGAAAGGCGGCACTTGGCGCGACCGACTCAGCGCAAAGAAAATCGCCGCCAACCGCAAGACCCCGCGCGACCCCAACGCTCCGAAACCCGAATCCAAGAACCCGAATCGCATTGCCGTATCATCATCGCGACCCGTCAAGCGCCAACGGACGGACGACTCCGGTGCAGCCCCTTCCCCACACTCCTCGCGGCAACACAACACGACCCAAAACCAGTCGGCTCGGCCGTTTGTCTCGTCGCTATTCACAAAGAACCCCGTTCCGCAGAATGTGGAGGAGACTAACAACAAAGACGGGGGGGAGGAGGTGGAGGAGGCGAAGCCGACGAATGCCCCGTTGATTGATGGGTTGGATACGTTCACGAACTTGGGACTCTCCGAAACGCTGGCGGCGCATTTGCTGACCAAGTTGGGAGTAAAGGCGCCGACGGCGATTCAAAAGGCCTCGATCTCCCAGCTGCTGAAGGAGGAGAGTGATGCGTTTATCCAGGCGGAGACCGGGTCGGGAAAGACGATGGCGTATCTGCTGCCGCTGGTGCAGCGGTTGATGACGATCTCGAAGGCGTCGGCGGGGGCGGGCATGCCGTTGGCCAAGGGCAGTGCGTCTGCGGCAGACTCGTCGGTCGTGCACCGTGACAGCGGGCTGTTTGCTATTGTGCTGGCGCCGACGCGTGAGTTGTGCAAGCAGATTGCGGTCGTGCTGGAGGGGTTGTTGCGGTGCGCGCACTGGATCGTGGCGGGGACGGTGATCGGTGGTGAGAAGAAGAAGTCTGAGAAGGCGCGGTTGCGGAAGGGGTTGAATATTCTTGTCGCCACGCCCGGTCGGTTGGCGGATCACCTGGAGAACACGCAGGCGCTGGACGTGAGTAACGTGCGGTGGTTGGTGCTGGACGAGGGCGATCGGTTGATGGAGCTGGGGTTCGAGAAGGAGCTGCAGGGGATTATTCAGAAGCTGGATGCACGGCAGCGGCCGAGTCGCATCCCGGGTGTGCCGACGAAGCGGACGACAATCTTGTGTTCGGCGACACTCAAAATGAACGTGCAGAAACTGGGCGAGATCAGTCTGAAGGATGCTATCCATGTGCAGGCGGACCCGGCCGACGAGGACCCCGACGCCCAGAAACACAAGGACGAGGACGAGGCATTCCGCGTCCCCGCGCAGCTGAAGCAGTCGTACGCGATCGTCGCCGCCAAGCTGCGACTGGTCTCGCTGACGGCCTTCATGAAGCGAACGTTCATGCGCAAGGGCTCCGTGATGAAGGCAATCGTGTTCGTGTCGTGTGCGGACTCTGTGGATTTCCACTTCGAGCTGTTCACGCGCAAGCTGAAGGACGAGGAGGAGGCAGAGAAAAATCCCGAGAGTGACAGCGATAGCAACTCTGACTCGAGCGAGGACGACGAAGACGACGACGACGAGGACAAGCAGAAGAAACAGCAGCACAAGGCCAACGAGCACGGCACCGTCGCACTGGCCACCGCATTCTCCAACCCCTCCAATCCCGTCATGCTGCACAAACTGCACGGCTCGCTGCCGCAGCACGTCCGCACTGCAACGCTCGGCGCATTCGCGCGCAGCCGCGAAGCCTCGGTGCTGATCTGTACCGACGTGGCCTCGCGCGGTCTCGACCTGCCCAACGTCGACCTGGTTGTGGAGTACGATCCGGCGTTCAGCGCGGAGGATCACTTGCATCGTATCGGACGGACAGCGCGTCTTGGTCGGGATGGCCGCGCCCTGCTTTTCCTAATGCCTGGCTGCGAGGAGAACTACGTCGACATCCTCAAGCGCGGCTACCGCGACGGGGGCAAGGCGCTGCAGCGACTGAACGCGGATGACATCCTGAAGCGCGGGTTTGGCGGGAACGTGCAGGCGCAGAGCAAGGACTGGGAGGTCAAGACGACTGACTGGCAGATGGACGTCGAGCGGTGGGCGGTCGACAACCCGCAGTACCTGGAAATGGCGCGGCGGGCGTACCAGTCGCACATCCGGGCGTACGCGACGCACGTCGCCAGCGAGCGCCACATGTTCAACATCAAGGAGCTGCACCTGGGCCACCTGGCCAAGAGTTTTGCGCTGCGCGACCGACCCAGCAAGATCAATGTGCCGGGGCTGCGGCAGAGCACGAGCGACGCCAAGAAGGACTTCAAGGCGGCGCGCAGCACGGTGGGAGGGAAGAAGCGGAAGGCGGGCGATGATGATGATAATTCTCGGGGCGCGACGGATGTATCTCTGGCGGCGCAGAAGATGAGAGCGAAGATGAAGGAGCATATGGCGGGGGCGAACGAGTTCAACCTTGCTTAACCGCTGGAATTTATCATGTAAATAGTCAATGAAAAGCACTCGTTGCAGGCTAATAGATATCCCACAAGGAGATTTTGCCATCCTTGGACCCAGCAGCCACCCAATGGGTGCGTTGGACCTTTTCGTTTCGTCGTCGGTGAAGGACAGCCAGGCTGCGGCTGCTCCCTGTGCCTTCATCGTCGCATGTAGGATCTTTCTCACCACTCTCGAGAACCTCCGCCAAAGCAACAGCATAACACCCCTCCTTATGCCACTTCAACACCGCCACTTCCTTCAGCGTCTTTCCCGAGTACACCCTGACGCGCGCATCCCACCCGGCCGTCGCCAGGATCTTCCCATCACTCCGCACCCTCAGCCCCTGCTGCCCTGCATGCCGCGTATCAACGATCTTGATCGCCTCCGTCTGAATCCCCGCGCTGGCCCTCGGAGAGTCGAGGAGCGTAAGAGGATGCTTGACGACCCGCGCATCCGCCGCCGAGGAACACACCCATTCGCCAGTTGGCGCGATATCGAGTGCCAATACCGGCTGATCGTGGGTGCGGTTCGCATACAGCTTCTCCCATTTCCATTGCTGTCCTTCTTCCCACTTCCATTGCTGCTCTTCTTCGGAGGTTTCCGCGGCCCTTGGGGCTGATAGTGGTACCTGACAGCGCAGAACCAGAACATGCCCGTCCTCGAACGCTGCAGCTAGGAACAACGACCTCCTGGAATACCCCGTAGCATCCCCCGCGCCACCCCCGGGCGGTGCGAGAAACAGTGACAGAGCCATCACCATTCCGGTCTTGACCTGGGAGTCGGCGGGGATCGTGCAGATGCGCTTCTCGGAGGGGAGGTGGAAAAGGTCGATGGCGCCGGAGTTGAGGGCGTTAGGAACGGCGATTATTGCTGGGGTTGCTGCTGGTGATGCTGGTGCTGCTGGTGATGCTGGGGTTGTTGCTGCTATTGGCGCAGTGCTAGGGACCTCTGCTCCGCTCTGCATCTCCCCTGAGCTAGCGCTTTCTTCCACAGACACGAAAGAAGGAGGAGGAGAAGGAGAAGGGAGGCACAGCAACCCAAACGCGCAAAAGTTCAACGCATTAACCGCCAACGAATGCAAAAGCCACGGCTGGGCAGCTGAACTGGCAGCGGCTCCAGCACCAGCACCAGCACCGGCAATCTCAACCGGCAACTCCCTCCCCAGCACCCCCTCCTCCTCATCTCTCCGGGCATACCTCCAAACGCGAAGTTTATGATCGCGACCATGTCTGCATTCATTAGTTAGCATAGCGATCACACACCAGATGAATAGGAAAAAAAAAGAAAGAAAGAAAGAAAAAGCTCACGTATAAACCACCGTCCCCCCGGTCCAGCCATCCATCTCACCTCTCACCTCCAGAATCGCACCATCATGGGCCTTCCAAACGGCAACGGGCCGCTTGGTGACTACATCCCAGACGACGATCCAGCCCTCGGCGTCACCGGAGATGAGGCGGCGGTTCTGATCGAAAAAACGGAGGGCGTGGATGGGAGCCGCGTGGCCGCGGAGGATGTAGGTTGGTGTTGCGGGGTTTTGATATGGCATTCTAGGTTTTTCAAAGGGGGTGTGTGGATTTAAGATATGGGAATATAGGTTGGGGAAATGTCAAGTTAATGGAGGAAACTGGCTCGGGTTTCTGGGACGCGGAATGGAAACGCGTCTTGGCGTTTCTGGAAGCCGAGATCGAAGGGTTACTGTATCTGATTCCACCGGATGTGCTTTTATGACTTTGCGATGGGTTAAGACTGGTAACACCAAACGAGACAGGAAATCTAATGGATTGAGCTGAAATATCATACAAGCACGGTCTATGCACCAAAGAGACCTCCTCTCACCGCAGTACCAAGCAAACGCCAAGAGCCTCAATCTATACTACAACCACTATAACCGACTACAACCCAAATGAAAAGTCCAACGCTCGATGCGGCGCAACATAATGATCCTGATACGGATGGTTTTCCATCGAGAAATCCGCCGTCGCCATGAGCGGATTGACCGCCCCGGTCATCCTAGCCGGCGGAATATGGCTGGGTCGCAGAGCTTGCTGCTGCTCATTGCCGAACATCGCCACAATCTCCTCCGACGTGGCCATCGGCGGGCCATGATGGCTGCTCCAGCCCCACGCCGCCTGTAGTTCGTTCTTGACATTCTCCGCCCGCCACCCCGTCTCCTTGATGATGTTATCCAAGATCTCAAAGACCTCGTGCTGGGCTTCTCGTGTTACGAGACATCCCGCGGCGATGGCGAGGAAACGGATGGACAGGCTGGCTACGCCGCTAAGACTCGGTCAGCTTGCAGGAGCACTAAGTCTAGAGAAAACTCACCGATCCTTGGAGTGCGCAACAATCCCGCAGATATCCCGCGCATGGCCTTGTTGGATGGTCTGCATCTCGGCGCTGAACTCGGACTCGAGAGGATTTGTTTTGGTTAAGAGGAGGCGAGTAGTATGATAAAGAAGTTGCGCCACAATCGTCGAACGTTTGATAAGCCTTCCCCAGTCAGTCTAGCATACTACAGGTCCCGAAACCGCACTTACCAGATCTCCGGAAACACCGACTTGGAGTTGGTCTGCCACGAATGGAGATAGCCCACCGGCATCATAGATCGCGGCACGGCCCTGGCCCATTGGTCGCACCACTCGTTATACATACACCATTCCTGGTAACGCTGGCTTACCTGTGTATCACTCATCGAATCCTCCACGCCCTGGTCCTGACCCGTTGACCGGAAATTCGCGACCTTGGCACAGATAAAAACCATTTTGTGAGTCCACGCTTCTTCGTTGCCGGCCACGCTGGGCTGGGCCTGGTCGAACTCCAGCTCAACCCCCCAAGAGTCTGGGTTCCAAGAAAGCGCCCAGTTGAAGTGCAGACAACTGATCAACTCCATGCTCACATTCAACCAGAAACATGCACCGCCGAGACCTGGTGTCTTCGCATCCCAGCTGCATTCTTTGATCAGTGCTCTAGCTCCGGCGATATGACTCATGCCCTGAATAGGTCGACCCGACATCAGCTCGTAGATGTTCAAGAGAATGGCCGTGGTGGCACATAATGCAGAATCGCGGTCGGGATCCTGCAAGGAGCGCAGAAGATACTGAGAAGCTTCATCATGGAACAGGGCAGCCTTCTCCTCTCCGTAAGACGTGTTGACGTGAAACAGATGCCGCGCCCCACAGGCCAAAATAGCCTTGAAGAGCATTGGCTCCTCCAACGCATGGAATGGTAAGACGTGGGTGAACTGCACGTGTTAGCTTGCTTGAGCCATTCATCAGGATCTGCTCAACTCACATGTTGCACCGCATCCATAGAGTCCATCCACAGCCCAACTTCCTCCACGAACACTTGCAGAAGAAAGACCTCCTCTGGGTTGTTGAGGCACGTATGGTTAGTCGAGTTGATATGGCCATGCCGTGTCGATCTGAAGGGGGCATATGAAGTGCTTGGGTCTGGAAACGGAGATACCGGAGGAAGGCTATTGAGCGAGGCGCCAAGATTCTCGGACGGGACATTCCCGAGCCCTTGCATGTAGCTGTCCTTAGTTGTGATGGGCGTGTTCGAGTTCAGAGACCCCGTCTTGCCTGGAGTCTCGGACTCCTCGGCAACAAGTGGAGGGTACCTCTCAAATCCTCCCACATATTCTGACGCAATGATGCGAGACTCGTCTCGGAAGGTAACCCGATTGCCCTGTAGGCGCACCACACAGTGCGGGGGCGTCGCGGTCTGAGTATCTATAAAATTCAAGCGGATACCACGCCTGCATATCCTGCCCGATTTGCGGCAGTTCTGGCATTGATGAAGGGCCTCGTCACACTTCAGATGCCGCTCTCGACATGTTAAACAGCCGGTGCGGACCCGCCTAGGCTTCGTCGCGGCCTTGCCTTTCCGTTTACCGCGACCAGCCAATGTCCGGGGCGTGTTCACAGAAGTGCTATTGGGAGTTGAAGCCCCTCCTTCGTCAGAGGGCGTCGGAGTCGTCCCTTGAGGGGTGACTTCAGCGGCTAACAAGGGGCTCTGCTCGTCCAGCTCCAGGTCAGGCATATCCGCGACAGCCCCAGCATCCGTCAAGTGCAGCGCAATGTCAAGGTCCAATGTCGGCAAGACATGGTCGTCGACTGTAGAGGCCATAGCAGACCGGTCTATCATATGATGTCTATCCTAGGCTGTAGGTAGTTTATCGACCCGATGCGATCATCCACAAGCCCCAATTCAGCCCCAGAGACGGTGACTCTGCATTGTGACAATATCGACAGCCGCCGTGAAGGCTATTCCTGATCTGCACACCCGATTCACATGTGGCAGCAGTGGCTCGTCGGGAGGAATGGGGTGACTGGCGGGAGTCTGCCGTGTAGGGAAGATTCACAAATGACCGCTGTCTGGGAATTGAATGCATGTGCATCGGCCGCTGAGGTGAGGCTCGGAAACGGTGAGGACGCTTATCTAGAATGGAAAAAAAAGGTCAGCCTGTGAGATCATAGCAAGGGTACTCGAATACGAACATCGAAGGAGATGCAGCTCACACAGCGCCTCTGTATGTCTGGACAAATGGGTGAAAGGCTGAAAGGCTCACTGGCCGAGATCTCAAAAGATTTGCGGGGGAAGTCGGCGAGAGGCTAGTCCCAATTAGTCTAGTGCAAAACACCCCCGGTCCAACCGCGGAAAACAACATCCTTGTATTCTACCTAGTATCTACTACTCCTTATCTACTTAAGTTTCAATATGCTTTTGAAAGGGTATATCACCTTGTACCACCACTTAGATCACGCAGCATGATCTCAAGATCTATGCGACCTCGCAGTCTTGAATACAGCCTCACGGCTGGGACTCTACTCGTTACAGTTGCCAGCGACAATCGCCTTCTCGCAGGCGACGTCATGAAGGATACATATCGGACTCGGCGGACAACGATTACGCCTTGCTTCCTAGTCTGGGCAGGCGAACGCGGAGATGAAGCAGAAGCATGAGGGTACCCCATACCGCAGCGGAAAAGAAAGTTACCCGAAGAGCGGCGGCATACGCCCCGATCACTGCAAAGGCGTTAGTGGCTGCTCCACAAGACCTAGATTCAATCCACTTACCCTGGTGTTGGCTGAGAGGGTCCAAGTTAGCAATAGCTTGCACGGACTTACGGACCAGCAGAATCACTTCGTCCTTGTTGGTGCCAGTAACCCTTTCGTCAAGCTGGTATAGCAGACTGTTCTGGAAAATCCAGCTGCTTGTTGCCACCCCCATGACGGATCCCAGGTTTCTCCACAAGCCCAAGGTTGTCGTAGCCACAGCCTGGTCCTCTTGTTCGGAGGTCGCGAGAACTGATACCATTAGCGAAGGGAACGCAAACCCCTGGCCCAGGCTCGACAATGAAACGCAAATCATGGCAACCACATCCGGAGTCTCCACCCCTATGGTGGCGGCTGCTATACCTCCTAGAAGGAGACACACATCGCCAATCATGACTGTCGGCTTCAGTCGCTTGGTCCAGGTAATCAGAAACCCAGTTAATACACTCGAGAAGGTTACTGCAAGTGTAGAAGCGACCAGCCGAAGGCCAGAGTCCGTAGGCGAGGCTAATTTCACTGCCTGAAAGTAGAGAGGCGCATTGAATACCATAGTATTGACCGAGATCGCCCCGAAGAAGTTCCCAAAGATGAGGCTGGCGCGCGGCTCTTTCAGCAGGAGCGAGATCGGCATGACTCCGCGCTCCACGTTACGCTCATAGCGAACAAAAAGAACCGCGAAGACGAGGAAAGAGATGAGGGAGGTGATGACGATCGGATGGGTCCAGCTGAACACATTGCCGCCCAGGTTAAGTCCCATAATGAGCGAGGTAACCGCTAGTACCAAGAGGAACGACCCCATAAGGTCAATGTTCTTCAGCAGCTCGAGAAACGTCAGACGCTGCGTCTTGGCTCGTTTCCGGCCCAGGTCGGCGGGCACAGTCCAGGCTGCCACGATGAAGTAGACGAAGATGAAGGGTAGCTGTACGAGGAAAGCGCCTCTCCATCCTACTTTATCGCATAGATAACCGCCAAATGCAAGCCCAAGACAGCCACCCAGGCCAAGACAGAGGTTGATGTAGGATTGGTAGACCCCTCGATACTCCAAGCGAACGAGGTCGCTGGAAAGAATCATGCCCATGGAGAAGACGCCACCGGCACCCATGCCGCAGAACGCCCGGGCTGCAATAAAGCTCAGCATGCTCTGGGCAGCCGCACACCAGGCTGTGGTGAGGAAGAAGACGGTGATTGCAAAGAGATAAACTGGCTTTCTTCCCACAGTGTCGGAGATGCGTCCAAACAGAGGTAGAAAAGCTGTAGATGTCAACAGAAACGCCGTCGAAAGCCATGAGGCTGAATTGGAGGCATGGAAGTGCGAAGTGATGACTGGGTGGCTAGAAGCCATCAGGGTGGAATCGAAGAAGCCGATGATGTAGCCCATCATGACTCCCCCGAAGATGAGCCAGAACCGCCATGGAGAGACATTGATGAAGCGCGAGGCATATTCGCTGGCTTGTTGTCTCTGGCCCGCCTCTGGATCATTGGTCCCTTTCCCATCATCCTCGGGTGCTGGGGGAAGTGCCTCTAAACTGGGCTCAATATCAGGCCCTTGAGGTATTGAGGCGACCTTGGTAAGACCAAGCAGTGCTGCGCTATCCCCGACGGTGAGTGCTGAGGGGGATAGACATGAATCAGCCTCATTGTGTCCGGAATGACAGGTATAAGATGGTTGAGTGAGGGGACCATTCAACAGCGGTGTTGATTCTGTGGCATCGGACGCCACATGGGAGACAGTCATAATCGTGAGGAAATGTGTATCAAAGCTAATGTTTGTCCAAAAGTACTTAAGGAACCATGAAAACCCAGAAAAAGGCAGCAAACTTTTTTCAACCAACTTTTCCGTGCGAAGAAAGAATGAGAAGCCTGGGAGGCAGGCGAGGGGTTGCGGAAGGGTTCTTGAATGATAGGATTGATATCCGTGAAATTATAGAGAGAGAAATCTGGCCAGCGGCGCGGGGACACATAAGACTGCATGGGGATGCATCGTGCACGGAGCGGCGGGGACCAGAAAGCCGCTCTAGCCTCAAATTACTGTACTTGCGATATGGCTGCGAAAAGAGGGGAAGAGAGAAAGAAGGGGAGAGTTCCACCCGCCGCGGGTTCCGAAAATTTTTTGACCTTGCCGTTACCGAGTTTGCCTGTTGTGACTCAATTCAAGATGCAGACCGCTGTGTCTCTTCCTGCAACCCGATGTCGGTCCCCAATTGAGGTTGTCTGATTTGTTGGAGATGGAGTCATCCGACCCAGAAGTTGCATCTGGTTCTAGACTGAATGAGGTTTAGTCGCTGGAGCTCTCCGATGCCACTGCCGGCCTTAACTTATACACTCACTGAGGCAATTACTACCTATCGAGCTGCAAATACTGTCAACCTACCAGGTCAATCTGCTTCATGAACAATCTTAGCACATCTACGAACTCAAAACCCATTGATAGCCTGTCCTCAGGGAAAGTCAAAACACTTCGAATATGCCTAGAGAGCTTGTACTTGAAACCGAAGCTTCGGTCCCTGGTAAGCTGTAACTAGTCCATAAGTACCGACACTAGAGACCTGCAGTCCGCATGCCGGGAAATTGGTCTTGTGGTACAGCACCACAGCAAAAGCAAACTTCCGTTCCCACGAATCTGGCGACTTGCATGCGAGCCACATTGTTTCACAGCATACCTTGGTTCTGAGCAGAAAAAGTACTTGCGCACTTTTAATTCTACGATTACCTAGTAGTCATACTCCACCCTTTCCTACAACTAACTTTATCGTAGTTTAAGTCTATGCATAAAATAAGTCTCGAATAGGTTTTTTTCAAAACAAATCACCACTTGCGGGAGGCTTTAGCTTGCTGACCCTGGAGAACTTCTAAGAAATTGGCCAACCTTAGGGATTTTCGCCCTAAATCAAGTTCGACGTGGTCCAGAGTTCCTAGTGAGCTTGAAGGTTGCTCATAGAAGCCAGTCAATTATTCAGACCACGTTAAGGGTATGCCAAGCATAAGCTTAACGTGAGCTAGAATCGCTATGTCGGTGGGTACAAGTGATGGAGTTTAAAAGAGAAGCTGGGCCCTAAAGGCATGCATGTCGGTACGGAGTTATAGCTGGCCAGTCACTAGTACTAAGGCCTTGATGGCCCATATCAACGGCTGTCATGCTTTGTGGAATGCTTGCCGTAGTGCTGAATTATACAGGGGACCTTGAAGCACTCGCCTCTGGGAAGGCGTTGAATGTTGCAGTGTTGGAACGGTATCGAGGCCTTCATACCTAGCTTGCTGGTAATAGAAGTGGAATCTATGAGATTTGTCTGTCATTAGATCGAGGCAATGGTGAATCTGAACATAAGACATAGAAAACGATATATTTGATATGCGACTGCTAGAGGTTCTGGTAAAGGATGCTGTTCGCATGCCGTAGACTTTCCATTCGACTTGGTGATGTGCAAGCTTTCGCGGATATTGAAAGGGTCGGTCAGTCAACTCTTCGTCAATCTTTGTCCACCCGTTGTGTAAAATAAGGCAATCCATTTTCTGGCTGATAGTACTATCTGGGCTTTTTTTACAAGATGTAACATGAAGTAATATTTACTAGAAGAAGGCTTTGAGACATCGCAAAGATAACTAGACAATAGCAATTAGAGCAGCTGGAAGCCTGAGATAAAGATAGTATCCCAAGTACATTTTGACTAGACTAAGTTCAGTTACGTTCCCGACACCCAATATAACCTGCTACAGCACCTATTGCCAACCCCAGCGTGATTGCAGGGCGCGCGATCCCCAATCAGTGGAACAAATCAACAGAATGCAAGAGCGACATCAAGCTTCTGGAAAATCCACGTTGCCTGCCTTGGTCGTTCTCCATATCCACGAAATCCAATTCTTCCCATAAGTCGTGCGCACTGGCGAATGCACCCTTCGTCCAACATCGTTCAATAATTGGACCAAGCCAGTGAGTCTCAGTGCTGGTAAGGGCCTCCCTTTGTGACCCCTACCACTGCTAAGCTCCAACGGAAGATCCTTAAATATGGTTATCAAACTCGGATTTCTCTCCGACCACCACTTCATATATCACAGCTCCCAACTGGCCAATATCTGTATCTATGGAATACCCTGCCCAGTCAGCCGTCTCCATACAGGTGTCAAGAGGCGGTAGCATGGACTCCGTAAAATCACATATCTTGACTTTCAAATCGACATCTCGAAGGAGCTTGCGGGTGGCAATGTCTGTGAAAATAACCCGCCGATCATGAACTTGTGCCAATGAGGGAGCCATGGAACGAAACCAGGAGAGTTGGAGAGACTTTGATGGTTGATTTTGAGTTGAGTAGGAACGTAGTTCACCATTTCCCATCAGGCAGGATTTAGTGGCATTCCTCGAGTAACCCAAGAAGGGGACAACACCGTCGCAGCTATCTCAGCGCTCATAGATAGCTTGCTCATGCTGGACTGATTCGATGTTTGCTTCCACTTCTTCGTCGCTGCTTATGCTCAGCTAATGGGTTCAACATGATGGGAGGGCGTCGTGTAGTGCCATTACTCTTGTAGAGGAGGATGACAATGAGAGGATGAGTGTTTCACAATTGTGTGCTTGCGGACTGCGAGTACAATGAAGGTGTAGTGATGGGGTCCTGGAGAGGCACGTGATCTCCTCTCCCGGATAATACTGGGTCCGTGCATTGACTAGGCCACAGCCTTAACCGCGATGCATGCTTTTACCGAATCTGGAAATTCCGCCCGTCGACGCTCGGGCAGTCCCCGCACTCGCCGGGTTTGCAGTTCGGAGTCTTGGAACTCTTTGTCGCACTTGGCACGGCTCCACATAGTCTCTGCTATGAATACCCTTACCTTTTTACCAGAGTAAGATTAGTACTATTACTATTATAGAACACAAGGGAAGTAGTCGAATTACTACTAGACAGAATGGTAAGAAGATAGAGCTATTCAGAACAATTAAGTACCCGATTAGTTCTCTCTCTTTCTTTGTATGAGTATATCCTAAGCTGCTGTAATAAACACGTATAACTCAACCCCATCTCAGTAGCAATATTGCTCAACGCAGGCTTCACATTATCTTCTATGAAGGTTCATTTAAGCTCTGGTAAACAGACAGCTATTATGGTCAAGACTTATCGACAGAAGTACTATTCTATGATATATAAGGCATTTCCCAATACATAGTAGATCCTTGAGAAAAGAAATACTGTAATATGGTTCAACATTTGTAAACACTCGATGTCTGTATATACCTTGACACGGCGCACTACATGGACCTAGCGGTTCTGAATATATACTTCATCAGACTTGTCGACTTGTAAGCTTAGTAGGCGGCCAGGGAGTAATGGTATATACTGTGTGTAATAATGTCACTTAGCTTTGTTTAAGTACTTCTGCCACAGACACCCTATATTAAAATCAGACAACAGTTTTGACACAACGAAAATCACTGCACAAGTCAGTGTCATTGGATGTCAGGCCCTAGTGCCCATCCAGTAATCGGACACATAGAAGATAATACGTAGTGAATATGAGCAGTAAAAGATAGTTAGGCACAGTACCTTGTCACCAACAATGAAGATTGCATTGGATCTCCTAATTTAGTGGAAATACTCATTGACAGCCCAACAGATTCATACCCTAAGTCACACTCACTCCGGATACTCAGGCATATGAGGCAGAGCATTTTTACAATGGTAGCACCCATGGCCGATGTGCATGCAGCAGAAGCCATCCAGCGGCGAGGCACCGCCGCCCAGACGCGGTATGTGCGGGGTTACAGCAGCTTGCAAGGGAGAGACACAATGCGTGTCTCTCCATCGTCCCAGGCTGTAATCCTCAGCCTCGCCTTGCCTCTCCTCGCAGCTGCCGCCAATGATCCGGGCTACCGTGCTTCCCTACCCTTCCGCCCTGAGAACGTGACACTTCTTCACGACCCGTATTACTGGGTGGGATCGTATTACAATGGGACAACCGAGTTAGAATTGATGCCCTACACGGGCTTAGCAGCGAAATGCAGCACCCAATGCCCGTTGCTCGCCAATACCACGACCACCGTACAATATGACACGATCCTCGCTCTGACTGAGCCAAGCAAATACAAGAACGCCAATGATCCCATGAATGCCTTTCTCCTGCGCTGGGATACTGGCTTTGACTTTTCTTCGATCACTACCTTGGACTGGCCACTCCAAGAGCTCCCCTCCTTACAATGAGGCTATCTGTCTTCCGAGTATGTCACTTTCCCCACCCCCGGGCGATTCGCTTACGCCTGCTCCGAAATGTGGAACCATAGAGAGCTGACTAGAGTATGAGGTAGCCCTATGTATCGTTACGAGGAAGGCGGCGGTGGAGATTGGTTCAATTGGGTACTGAACACTACCACTCAAAGCCCCCCATATCGTCTCTCGAGTACCATTACCGCATACTACAGCGGCAACGCAGACCTTAGAGCCAACATGATCAACTGTACCAGCACAGAGATGGTTCCGTGGTTGGTTGACCCGAGCCCCTGGGCCCCGAACGATAACGTCACCTATGTGTCTCCGTCGCCGGCTTTGTCGGTTAGTCTGGAATTTGACGGAGAGACGGCGAACTACACAATCGTGGGTACTTTGATGGCATTCGAACCTATCCGAACGGAACCCAACGATCTGACGGACTAACTGCCCACGGGCAGTTCATCTTGCGCTTCGCGGGCGTCCTGGATGCTTACCATTCGGACATTTTGGCCAACGACACCGCCACCCCAACCTGGCTGCGCACTGTCGGGGTCAATAACAACTCGCCTAATATTGGGTATACGGGGACGGCGGGCGGGACAAAAGCCGTATAGGGGTCGGCGACGGCTTGCGCTGTAGTCCTGACCCTGGTGGTGCAGCTTGTCCTCGAATAACCACTTGGTGTAGAGCTACCCCGATGTCTCACGGACAGCGCCTAGATACCACTTGATTCTGAGCTTTATGTCATAAGTGGACTATAAAACATACTATAATGTTGACTGTATACCATCAAGCTACTATAGCAGAGATCATACTTACTGGACTTTTATAATATCAGACCTAAGTTTAGACCACTAAGGTATTTCCATACACTTGGAGCTTAACTCATAAGTATCTGATAAGTCATGGCGATTCAAAAGTAGGCTTTTTGATATGCAGTATGCAGATGGCGGACTACCTACAATGACTGAGCAGCGGGATGCTTTCCCGATCACGTCAATCGTGCGGACATCATAAGTAGAGCTCAACCATACTGTGTACGCGCCAGGTTATTATCCGAAAGGGTCAGCTTACACCACGGCATTTTTCGTGGCTTTTCACGGAATTCGATCCCAGCTTAGGTTCGTGACGTCAATGGAGGCAAATCCCAGCGGATGTAGCCGGATCCTTTGTTCGGACCTTGTCTGCTCCACATGCCGGTAAGCCTCCAATCGTCGATCATTCTGATCGATGATTCGGCGGCGAAGTGGCTCCAATAAGGAGGTAAAAAAAAAGTCGACAGTGTGCTACTTGAAGGGCATTCCTTGAAGGATTTCCTCGCAATTGAATCATCGTCTAATCTAACCCCTCCCTAATATCCGCTAAGACCAATCCGTGCATCCGATAATCATGCCCTCTATCCAAGGCTCAACTGTGCTTATCATTGGCGGTAGTTCTGGCATCGGCTACGGCGTTGCCGCGAAGTGCATCGCCGAGGGAGCCAGAGTTCACATCGCCTCGTCCAACGAGTTCAAAGTCAACTCGAGCGTCCAGTCCCTGAAAGACACAACCGCCGGCGGCGATGCCCCAGTATTCGGGCATGTATGCGATCTATCCAGCCGGGATGTCGAACGGAACCTCGAGCAGTTATTGAGCGCCGTCGACGGCCCGATCGACCACATTGTGTTCACAGCCGGGGACAGCCTTGCCATCGCACCCCTGGACACGATCAACCTTGATATGATCCACAAGGCAGGGCAGGTCCGCTTCGCAGCGCCCCTGCTGACGGCAAAACTCGCACCCCGCTTCATGAGACCGGGGTATCAGTCCTCGCTCACCCTGACTACCGGGGCGGGCTCTGAGAGGCCGCATCCGAATTGGTCGTTGATCGCGGGATATCTGACGGGCTTGCATGGACTCACCCGCAACTTGGCTTTGGATCTCAAACCGCTCCGTGTCAACTTGGTGAGCCCGGGGGCGGTGGTAACTCCTATGTGGGGAGAGAAGGGTCCATCAGACGATCTGAAGAATCATACTACGCTCGGCAAACTCGGCACTCCCGAGGAGGTTGCTGAAGCCTATGTCTATCTGATGAAGGACACCAATGCCACTGGGAGTTGTATCAGTACCAACGGGGGGTCTTTGTTGGTGTAGCGGGAAAGCACGCTTAAGGTCCGTCCTCTTCAGCAGGCCGTAGATGATCGGCTGAGGTAAAGCGAATGCACAGTTCTCGCAGTTAAGAACCTCATTGGTAACGCTCAATTTTGGGTACCTCGTCATTTTGTTTTGATGCACTCTATCATATCTCAATTCGAAGTTTCGATCGCGCAGGTCATAGTGAGAAACATTGTGCTTGGCTATCGTGATCATATAGTGTTCAAGAACAGTTGAGATGCAAATGCAGACCCCGCATGGTTCACTTCAATTTACTCTACCCCAAGGCATTACTTCTCCTTGGAGACAACGGGTAACTTAGTATGAGGGGAGATAATGTAAAAATCGCGGGGCGGTGGCAGATCCCTCTGAAGCCGCTTATTTCTCCCCCGCTCGCCGAGGCCACCCCGCCATCCAGCATCTACTGTACACTACTTAGGTATATTTGTCGTACTTACGGAAGACTGCAAGGTTCAAGGTTGTATATCAAAACACACTATATCTCCTTTCCTCCTCCTCCTCCTCCTCCCCCTCCCCCCACCCTTCCACTCCACCCAATTCATCAACATTCCACAATCTACCCCACCAACAATGGCCCCCCAACTCCGTATCGCCATCCTCGAATGCGACACCCCCGTCGACAAAATCAACGCCAAATATGGAGGCTACCGCGGTGTTTTTACGAGACTGCTACAAGAAAGTACGGTCGCCCTCAACCAGCCTGAGCGACTGGACCCGGAGACCGGCCTGGACATTTCCGGCTGGGACGTCGTGACAGCCCAGGAGTATCCCAACCTGGAAGATGTAGACGCCATCGTTCTGAGTGGATCGAGTAAGTGCTCCTACTTCAGCCCCCTGGTCCTCAATGACTCATCCGCACAGAACACGATTCCTTCGCCGACCACCCCTGGATCCTCAAGCTCGTAGACTTCACTCGACGAGCATACGAGGACCCGCGCATCAAGATCTTCGCCATCTGCTTCGGGCACCAGATCCTCGCCCGCGCACTGGGGGTCAAGGTAGGCCGGAACCCGAAAGGGTGGGAGCTGGCCGTGTGCGAGGTAGATCTCTCTGAGACAGGGAGGGAGGTGTTTGGTGTGGATAAATTGGTGAGTTTGGGCCCTCGTCTGTTTACCTATCAATCAAACAGAGCCCCCCACGCAAACTCAAGCTTTTATCTTCTGTCCCTTTTCCTCATGTGGAATGTGCTAATCTATTGATTATCCATTCAGCGCATCCACCAAATGCACCAAGACATCGCTTACGGGTATCCGTCCGAGGTGGTCTCGCTGGGCTCCTCGCCGACGTGCGCGGTGCAGGGCATGTACATCCCCGGGAAGATGATCACGGTGCAGGGCCACCCGGAGTTTCGCGAGGATATCATGGACGAGCTGATTCGGTTGCGGACGGCGAGTGGGCTGTTCTCGCAGGAGATGGCGGCGGATGCGGCGAGGCGGGCGGGGCTGGCACATGATGGGGTGGTTATTACGGTGGCGTTTTTGAAGCTTGTGCTTGGATTGTGATCACACCTTCTTCTCACAGTGTTGATGGGGTTGGGAACGGATTGCTTAGACTATATAATAGAGTTGTCCATATAGACTTACCAGACTGATTTAACCAGACTTGGAGGAGTGCCCGACTTCCACTATAAGCACTTCCCGAGGAATCTGATAAAAGAAAATTGGTATCATTGCTACACAGAAGCGTGGTATCTGAAGCTGAATCGTACATGCTAAACTGTTCAAACCTGCGCACTCCCCCCCCCACCATTGGAAAAACAGCTCCCTACCCCGTAGCACCAGGGTCCTCTCTCTCCAAAAACGACGGATCCATCTCGACCCTCCTCTCAAACTTCCTCCACCAATCCTGAAAACTCTTCAGCGGCACTACATCCTGCCCCTTATCCGAGCTGGCAAAGCTTGCCAGAAAGTTGAACGCATTCCCAATAATCCTCTGCGCCAGGACCTTCGTACTGATCTGCTTCTGCTGTGCCCTGACGGGTGTCAACGCCATCGACATTGCGCCGGAAGCGTCACTGCTGCTGCCAGCCGATTGGTCCTCCGCCTCCAGTGCCGCCAACTGCGGCGCAACCGCCTGGACGGGCTCGATCGATATCCCCAGCGTGACCATCGCGGAGGACAGCGAGGAGATCGTCTCCGGGGGTGGCGGACGGACTTTGAAGATGGCAGAGGGTCGCTCGTTGGCCAATGCGCCGATAAAACGAAACTGCGATGCCCCGGGGGCATTCTGGGCGGTGGGGAATTGGAGGTAGATGGCGGCGGCGGTGTCCGGGGGGAGGACGGTGCCCGGGAGGAAGAACACCACTAACTCATCGAAGGCCGGGGTGTGGGGGAAGGTGAAGGCGAATTTGGTGGGTTGGCCGTTGGGTTGGCCGTCGACGGGGACGATGTCGGTTAGACAGGGTCGGCCGGGGATGATGACGGAGAACATCTTTTTGTTGTTGTTGGTTTCAATTGCTGTCGGGTATCATGGACGCTAGGAAGGAGTGGTGTATATGGTTGTGGGATTTGAAAGCCGTACTAGACAGCAAGGATCGGAAGGGATCTCAATGCATGTTATGAGGTATGTATTTGAGGATTGTTGGGAGTCTTTGTACGACGGGCGGTGCTGTGTACTGTAGAAGAAGAAGAAATTCCTGGGGCTTTCGTTCTAGGATGGAAACGCAAAGAAGCCGGCAGTGACGAAATCGGGCGGGTTGCCCTTATCGATAAGGGTTCTTCTCCCCGGGAGACGGAGACTAAGTTACCTTACTGTAAGATGAAAAGTAAGTTAAACCGCAGTTGCGGTGTAAATACAGGTGACTCAAACATCCCATAAATTGCTGCATTGCTACTGTTGGTATATAACCTAACGCGCACTCGTCTGCAGTCCTTCAAAATGGGCAAATCCAATCTCGACCTGGTCAAAGAATGCGACCGGTATTGACCCCCTTCCCTCCCTTCCCAGACCCAGAAAAAAGCTCACCACGGTAGATTCCCGTATCACCAAGATGACCCCGCCTTCTACGCCTCCCACCTCCAGAACTACCACGCCCTCAAAGTCACCGGCTGCGACGCCGTGCTTGGCTACATCCTCAACTCCGTCGTGCACAAATTCCCCTGGCCGCAAGGCCACTGGGCCATCGACGCCGCCAACCGGACCGTCACGCTCGTGACCGGCCCCGATGCCACCCCGGCCCAACGCAGCGCCCAGGTCGCCCAGACTCTCGCCGAGGCCGTGCGGCAGGACACCTTCCAGCTCTTGCGCGGCTGGCGCAACGAGATGTATCCGGTGTACGGGCCGGGCGGGGAGTTTCTGTTCGAGATGGAGCGGTCGGCCACCCCGCTGTTCGGCGTGGTCTCGTACGGGGTGCACGCCACATGCTATGTCGACGACGGCCACAGCACGGGGGGAGGACTGCGTCTCTGGATCCCACGACGGTCGCGCACGAAGCAGACGTACCCGGGAATGCTGGATAATTCGGTCGCCGGGGGCATGAGCTCGCACGAGAAGCCCTTCGAGTGTCTCGTGCGGGAGGCCAGCGAAGAGGCGTCGCTGCCGGAGGAGGTGACGAGGGCAAATGCGCGCGCCGCGGGGTGCGTCACCTACTTCTACGTGCGGGGCGCGAACGCCGGCGGCGAGACCGACCTGCTGCAGCCCGAGGTGGAATATATCTACGACGTGAAGCTCGGCGCCGACGTGGTCTTGAAGCCGTGTGATACCGAGGTGGAGGAGTTCCACTTGCTGTCGGTTGAGGAGACCCAGCAGGCCCTGGCGAACGGCGAGTTCAAGCCCAACTGCGCCGTGGTGTTGATCGATTTCTTCATCCGCCACGGCATTCTGACCGCTGAGAACGAGCCGGACTTCCTGGAGATCCAGGCCCGGATACACCGTCGACTGGAGTTCCCCACCGCATCGCACGCGATGATATAGGAGGGAAACGAGACTCCGGCATTTGTAGAGCAAACATGACATGTGATAGAAAGATCTCGAGATATTTAGTGGTTCTATTTGATATACCCATTTCACCAATCAAACGCCAGCGCTGCAATCGAAACACCCCAATCAATGCATACAGACTTTTTCTTTCTTTTTCTGACCACCACCCCAGACTCTGATCGAGCCGGAGCGCTTCGACAGCCCACAAGAGCCAGGGAATCCAAAACGTCAAGCAAAAATTCGTCCTCATTTCTTCAGAAGCAGGTAGACATAGTCGATCCTCAAGGGAGCGAGCTTCTTGTAGGGGCCCTCGAGATAGAGCAACAATCCACCGAAAGAGGTGAAAACAGCCCTGTCAATCATCTGAGTTAGCCAACATCCAACATCCAACATCCACCAGCCGTTAACGCCAACATGACTCAAGCGCGTCCCCGGACACCACATACATGTTTCCCGAAGTCGAGCCCTCCTCGAACCGATAAACCTTGCCGTGGCAGACGTAGTCGTAGTCGTTGGCCAGGGTCTGCTCGCCCATGCCCACCTCCTTCCAGCCCGCCTTGCCCGAGTCGTCCTTGCCGTCCAGCGACAGAGTCGACGCCAGAGCCATGTTGAGCGACTCCCCGACGACGCACGGGTACAGCTCGGTGTTGACGTCCAGCGTGAAGGTCGTCAGGTTATCCGACGAGGTGCAGGTGAGGCGCGACACGCGGTCATATTTCTGCTGGTTGATCGCCGTGATGGTGAAAGTGTCTTCGAAGAGGAGTGGGTCCGACATGGTGGGCAAGAAATTGTGTGAGTGAGTGTAGGTATGCGGCCTTGATCGAACGGTATGTGTCGAGGGATGTAATTCTGGATTGGGGGCCCAGGTTGAAGAAAGAAAGAGTTTTGGATTGAGGTTCGCGCGGGAAGGAATCCGACTGACAGCTTTTTTGGGAGAACTTTTAGCGCCGCGAGTCCGCCGCCCGCCGTCGCCGCCTCCGCCGCTTTTACCTTTCCTGCTCTCTGCCCCGCAGCCACAAGCTCCCACGATTGAAGAATTTCCCGCGCCTGCTGCCGGCTTCGTTGCATTGACCACCGCACCTGTCGAACAAAACTCGTCATGTCTTTTCGTAAGAGAAATATCGGTTTGTCGACGGGAGGCGACCGTGCAGCTCCCGTCTCTGCCGCAGCTCAGCCGCAGCAGCTGGCGTCTGCTGCATCTGCGCCAGAATCGACCCCCGGTGTGCGCCCCTCCCCCGACGATGGGCGACCGACGACTTCAACGGGCACGCCGTCGCTCGATAACATCCTCGCTGGGCATGGAGGGCTGCCTATTGGCAAGACGCTGCTAGTGGAGGAGAATGGAACGACGGATTTCGCGGGTGCTTTGCTACGATACTATGCCGCTGAGGGTGTGGTGCAGGACCACAGGGTCCATGTCGTGGGAATGCCGGAGCAGTGGGGGAGAAGTCTCCCAGGACTGATAGGGCCGGCGGATGCTGTGGACGACAAGCAGGACAAGCGGAAGGGCGAACGAATGAAGATTGCGTGGAGGTACGAGCGCCTAGGAGAGTTCGGGGCAGGCATTGCAGGATCCAGAGGTAATTTGCCAGGTTTTTCACATCCCAAATACTGAAGGGGACGCGCGCATTGACGGTTCTAGTGCCTACAGCTACGCCCGGGGAGCAGGCTCAACCTACTGCAGAGGGTAGTCCGGACAAGCGACCTGCGTTCTGTCACGCGTTCGATTTGACAAAACGACTCACACACCCTTCGATCGCCAATCTCAACTACATCCCGCTCGCCCCGTCGAACGAGCCCCTGCTCACCACCGTACACAAAAAGCTTGATGCTGCGATCACGTCGAGCCCTTCCAGCACTGTCCATCGCATTGTAATTCCCTCCCTACTGAACCCCACGATATATCCGCCCGAATCGTGTCAACCTGACAGTGTTTTGCCGTTCCTGCACTCTCTGCGAGCATTGCTCAACAGACCCGGCGTGCGAGCCACGGCGATGATCACAATTCCCTTGTCTCTCTTCCCTCGAGCCTCGGGTCTCGTGCGGTGGATGGAACTCATCAGCGATGGCGTCATCGAGCTCTGTCCGTTCCCTCACTCCGCCGATGCACTCGCAACCTCCGGCGCCGCCACTTCGCACGAGGAGCCGCCCCAAGGAATGCTGAAGACCCATCGACTACCCGTCCTGCACGAGCGAGGCGGCGGTAGTGACCAGAAGGTCGGCCAAGACTGGGCCTTCACATTGAGCCGCAGGAGGTTCGAGATCAAGCCTTTCAGTCTTCCGCCAGCCGAAGGCGACAAGGAAGGCCAGGACGGCGCGGCTTCCGGCGCCATGCCGAAGAAGGCGGATCTAGAATTCTGAGCTGGTGGGTGTGAGGCTCCTTGGATGCAGAAACGCTGCCGCATTACTCCTCGTGGTCAGACCCTCGCATCATGTCGTCCAGCTCGATCTGCTCGGACATGGCGGGCCCGGTGTTGACCATGGTTCGGAGGTAGTGTCGGCCGTACGAGTCAATCCCCGGCTCGGCGGGCGAAGCTGAGAAATACGATCGCAGGCGGCGGTTCCTCAGGCATGACGACAGGCCAAGCCAGGCTACAAGCGTTAATTGGTAATTCGAATTGGGTGAGAGCGGCGTACCTAGCACTAGCAAGAGGGGTGCGAAGAAGACGAAGAACAGAAGTAGCAAGAAGCTCATCTTGAGGCTGGACAGTTTTGTCTCAATCGTCAGGTGCGTTGACAGCAGCAGCAGCAACGGATGTGTATGGTTAACTACATGGTGGGTCATGCCTGACTAATCAGATTCCATCTGCTAACCGCAAGAGGAAAGGTCGCTGCCGGGCAGCTCTTTAAGAGCTTCATCCCACTAAACATTTTTTCCTGATTCTTGCTCTTCCGCAAAGACTCGCCCTGCAATACATCTTCAGTTGTTGACTGTTGCGCATAGTATGCTTATGCGCTATTGAGTAGATGGTAAGCCTCACTTTTTTGTTCTTTATTTGTGATCCCGCTTTGCATGATTATATAACTACTATAATCTGTCAATCCCCTGAAGCTCACCATAATCTCATTAAACGAGCATATGTGATTGAGAAACGTATTGAAAATGATTCGCATTGCCTTTACACTGTTGATTGCCATCACCACACATAAGTGAACTCCAGCTAACAGTGCCTCAGTTCCTGCAGTACTTCAGATCCCAATAAATTTGCCTAAGATGGACTCGGACCCCCTCCTCCCCGTCCCGATCTCGTATATCGCGGGTAGCTACTTTCTCTTCTCCATTGATGCCGTTACGTATCTGAGACGTGAGCACCACATCTGTGGCGTACTCAGCGGCACCCTGCCGCAAATCCCCCAGCAGAATGTGTTTCTGGGGCTGCCGTTGAAGCTGATGCCCGAGGAGGCGCGGCTGCTGGTGGAGAAAGGTGTAGCTTGCATTGTAGACGAGGTAAAAGCGCAGAAGGAGGGCATGCGCGCCCTCCGCGAAGCCGACCGCCAAAAGTATCTCCGTGAGCTAGAATCCCAGGGCGCGCACGCCATGCGCCTGCAGACCAGTCGCAAGGAGCAGCAGCGCGAGGAGGCGCTGCGCAAGGTAGAAGCGAAGAAGGCGGCGGCGGCGGCGGCGGCTGCTAAGAAGACAACTGCCAATGTTGGTAGTGGTGAGGAGCAGCCCGCCTCAGCACATCCAGATGATGCTGCGGATGAGCAGAATAATCAAAATCAAACCTCCCGCCGCGCCTCAACCACATCCAATTCCACCACCAGCGTCATCGCCGCCCCCTACGGCACCACCATGGGCATCACCCCCGCCACCTCCCACCCACCTCTCCCGTATGCTCCTTCTGCTGCACAACGCCTCCCTGCCCCAGCCGTCCCGGCTTCCTACCCGCTCTTCGCCCGCCTCCACGCCGACGGGTACTACCTCTCGCCCGGTTTGCGGTTTGGGTGCCAATACCTGGCCTATCCCGGCGATCCGCTGCGGTTCCACTCGCACTTTCTGGTTGTGGCGGCCGACTGGGACGAGGAGCTTGATCTCATGGCTGTCGTCGCGGGCGGACGGCTGGGGACGGGGGTGAAGAAGGGGTTCTTGATTGGGGGCGCGGAGCAGGTTGATGATGCGGACAGTGTGCGGACGTTTAGTGTTGAGTGGGCGGGGATGTGATGGATGCCTTCGGGTTGATACGATATACGGCGCTCACTGCGGGGTGAAACCCGATTTCTTGCATTGAGCTGCGTCATCTTTAGCGTCGAGTCGAGTCGAGTCGATCATCAGCTGGATGAGATTGCACCTCGAGTGGTAGAGGAAGACTCTGTGCCACCAAGTGGTACTCCAGGGGCGGTAGTCTAGCAGGAATGCGAGGACTCGGCCGTGCTCAGTCGGCCCTCGCGGGTGGGACTTGTCTGGTCCCTACTCGAGGATAATCCTATCATCTGTCTGAGATGCTTAGGTATATGATGAGCTGCGTCGGACTGATACTGATGGCATGGAATGGCCGAAAGCAGTCCGCTTGCTCGCTGATAAGACTGGGACGAGGCCAGCTATGCCGACCATAACACAACTGATACGAGCTACTCCGTACAATAATGACCATGAATGGATATGACAGGAATGATTGGTATCTGGGTCGATCATGTAGGATCAATGAATGAATGGATATGGACATGATGTTATCGGGGTTGATTCATGTAGATCAATGACAAAAGCGCTGTCAATCAGACCTGATGTAGGCTTTCATGGAAGTCCTGAAGACTTCCTCGTCGCAGCCTGTCCTCTGCTAGCAGCATCTCTCGGCGTGAAGCCGTGTGTGTGGCGCGATGCTTGCACATATCGCGCATCATGCTCGCACTGCATCGACCTACCCTGCCGCGGGCACCGGGCGAACTCTTGTGAGCTGCAGACAGACTTATCGCCCCGTGACCAGACTCTGACTGAGTCCAACGTAAGACAGCGCAGCCTCGGCTGTAGAGAGACGTCCGTCTGACTGACTGCAGTGACGCATGCAAGCTCAAAACTATGCGAAGCAGTTCCATTCCCACATCAACCAATCCAACAAAATTCAAGCTCCAAACCGGACCCAAACTCAAACGTAATCCACGTTCCTCCACTTGAACTTCTTATTCGCGCGATCGACCGGTCGATTCTGGAACTGACTGCCATGCAACTCGAAGACGAGCTTCTTCTCTTCCCCTCCATCCTCCTTCCCATCTCCGTCCCCCCGAGAAGAAGGTAAAGGCAAGCAGAAGCGAAAGACGGTATGTTCCTTAGGAATGACTAACACCACAGCATCAGCACAAACCCCAACCTGAGCTGCCCAACACCTCAAACCTTAAGCCCAAGGTAAACGGAAAGAAAGAACTCACCGACAACACGATCCCCCTCCATCACGACCGTAAAAGCAAACATCCCATCCCTCACCACCACGCCCCGCAACCCCACCCTCCCCGCACACCGACTCCTCACCACCTCGACCTCCGCCCCGTGGTAATCGCAACTAACCAGTTTGCTACCGTGCGAGCTCGGCGTGACCACCGCCCCGGTCTTCCCTCCCAGATCCAAGACAGAGACCATATACTCCACCCAGAGTTTGTGGAGTTGCTGGAAGGTCGCGTATTTGTATTCCTCGGCCTGCTTCTTTTGCTGTTGCTGGGACGACTCCTCATCGACAACATTCCCCGTACCCGTACCCGTTCCCTCCTCCTTGTGCTTCTCCTTTTTCTCCTCCTCCTGCTGCTGTTGCTGCTGCTTCTTATTCTTATTCTTCCGTTTGGTGGAGAGAGGAACCCCGAACGTCCCCGGGTTTTCTCGTTTCTCTCGTGCAGAAAGGGGACGCGGCTTCTGCTTCCGGAGAAAATACTCCTTTCTGCGGAGACGGTGCAGACGGCGGCGTTGGCGGTTGTCTTCCGGGGTCGGGGAGGTCGGGCGCACGTAGAGGGGTTTCTGTTTGATGCGTTCAGTAAAGAGCGTGGCGGCTGTGTCGGGGGAGTGCGCGCGGAGGAGGAGGGTGTGGGCTATATGTTGTTTTTGGGTGGACATTTTGTTTTCCTTTGAAGGGGGGAGGGGGGAGGTTCGGGGGGTTCTTGAGGGTTGTGCGGTTCTGCTGTTTGGGTGATTCTGGAGCTTCCGTGGTTTTTGTGGGTAGGCAGTGAAATATGGTTGAGTGTGATTGTGGTTGTTGAAGCTGGGGAGGTGTAGTGGTTTCTGGTTCTTCTGGTTGAGGTATAGTGTGTAGTGTGTGGTGATGGCGGTGGTGGTGACGAAGTTGGAGAAAAATGTTGCGCGGTTTGCTTATCGGGTCGGTGATTGATAAGATTGGATCGGCGACTGCCTTGGTGCCTGATTCCTCGGGTCTCCATCAAATGTGGGGGTTATGGTGTTATGCATACTGTACAAGTGTAGGTTTATGTATACTACTCGTGAATCAAATGATCCTAGCTGGCTTCAATTTCTTTTGTAGCGTCTGGGCTTGGAGCGAAGTGGCGGTGGCTGGCTTTTCACACCTTAATTTTTGTTGCACAGATAACTAAGATTGAGGTCAGACCTCATTCTCTGGTCATGAAATGTGTTCCTACTACCATGGCAGTATGTAATTCAAGTCAACTCCCCGATATGAGCTTCACATTGGAGTAAACACTTCTCACCAGGGTATATCCTCCTCACAATTACTTCATATCACCCGACCTACGGAGTTGACCATCTATGCTCTGCCAGCTAGGCAATGCTCTCCACTGACTCGGGCAGCTCAATATGTCTTCAGTCAACAATCATTTTACTCATGCAAGCAGCACACAGGAATACTGTATACCCTATAGTACCCCCACATCAGCTTGTTCTCGCCTTCATTTGACCACCCTGCTGCCCTCATTCTTTTCCCTTCCCACCTCATCTCGACTATACTCCTTGACACAACACCATGCTCACAGTGACAACACTCCAGAGCAACACCAACCTCATCCTGAATCCGTTCCACCCCTACTTAACAAACCAAGTGAATTTCGACCCCGTGTTACAGACTCACCTCCGACTTTTATATACCCTCATCCACATCCCCTAGCCACCGACACATCCTAGTCCATCACCAGATATAAATGATCACCATTACAGAGTCCGCTCACGTCCGCAGACATGGACTATCGCCCCGGATCAGACGGGTACCAGACACCCCTCAGCAGCCCACGCTCATGCCTCTCGACGCCGCCAACGTCGCCACCCAGCACTGGGAGCCCAAAGCCTCTGTCGGCTCGATATTGCGGTAAGATCAGTCGCTCGACAGCCCGGAATCCACAGACTAACAAGACTGCTGCTTCAGATCCAGGCTCGCCGCCAGCTTCCTTTGTCTCACGATTCCGGAATGTCAGACTTGAGCTTCCGTTTCACCGCAAACCCAGCTCTCGGGGCCCATTCACTACCCCCGAGGAAGCCATCAGCGACATAAAACGACGGGGGGATGATTTCCTCCGTGCAAACAAAAATCTAATCCTACCGCTCCTAGACAAAGTCCCCTCAACTTTGCAAGCTGAAAGTCATATACACCTCCCACTTGAGCAGCGGGACCGGCTCACAAGCCAGCCGAAAGGGTAAGTCCCCATTCCCACACTACCTCTAAAAGAAACAAATATTGACTCCATAGGTTGCGGGCAACCCTTAAGCCGTACCAGCTCGAGGGCCTCTCGTTCCTGATGTACCTGCGACGGAACGGCGTGGGCGGCATCCTGGCCGATGAGATGGGTCTGGGCAAGACGCTACAGACACTTGCGCTGTTCGCGCACGTCCGGGAGACCGAACAGGCCTCGTGCGCCAACCCTGCGCCGTTCCTGGTGGTTAGTCCGCTCAGCGTGTTGGAGACGTGGATCGCTGAGATCGAAAAGTGGACGCCAGGGCTGACTCCCGTTAAGTTCCATGGCCCGCGCGATCAGCGGGCTGAAGTGAAGAAACTTTTCTCCAAGACTCACGGCAAAGAGGGCTGCTTCAAGGAGGATGTGCGGAGCACGGTGCTTATCACTTGTTATGAGACGCTCATGTCGGAGACGATGTGGTTTAGGAAGGTGGCGATTTGGAAGTATGTTGTGCTGGATGAGGGGCATAGGATCAAGGATAATACCTCTAAGCGGGCGCAGTCGATTGGCAAGCTGCGCGCTGAGTATAAGCTCATTTTGACAGGGTAAGTGCCTGGTTTCTCACTTGGTCTTCGCAAAGGTTGTCTGACTGGTCATCATCTCAGTACTCCCATACAAAACAACTTGGGGGAAGTCTGGTCCCTGTTGCACTGGCTCTTCCCGGAAGTTTTCACCCCCTCATCGTCCAAGCTGTTCCACGATGCTTTCTCTTTGAATGCAGGCAGGTTCGACGCCGCCTTCTCTACCCACATAAAAGCGTTCCTCAACCTTATCATGCTGCGACGGTTGAAGGACTCTCCGGAAGTGGGTATCAATCTGCCGCCCAAACAAGTCGTAACGCTCGCCGTGCCGCTTTCCAATCTACAACATGCTTTGTACATGAAAGTGTTGACAGGGCGGGACGAAGCACACAGTGACGAACCGGCATCGACGTTGACGTTCACCTCAGACCAGCACGGCTGGCCGGTCGAGCCGAACCTCGACCCTAGCAAGCCAGTCACTGACAATAGATGGAGAATCTCGGACAACATTCTAATGGAACTCCGCAAGGTAAGCGTCACGACCCTCCACCGATAGACCAACGCTCACCTGCATAGTGCTCCATTCACCCGTGGCTCTTGGATAAGAACCGCGAAGTCGACGACTCGGGCAGTCTCCTGTCGTGCTCGGGAAAGCTTCTCGCCTTGAGCAAACTGGTCCAACACTTTGTCTTCACTGCGAAGAAAAAGGTCGTCATCTTCTCGTGCTTCGTCAAGGCTCTCAATCTGTGCGAGGAGATGTTGGAAACTCTCCAGAGGGGCGACCTATTCGAGTATGTCAGGCTGGACGGGAACACCTCGCGGGCGTGGCGCAGGCTGTGCGTTCATCTCTTCAATAACCTTCCTCAGTACAGGGTCTTTCTTGTGTCAATCAGAGCGGGCGGAGAGGGCCTCAGCATGATCGGATCGTCCGTGGTCATCTTTTTGGACGAGGATTGGAACCCGCAAGTGATGAGACAGGCCGAGTCGCGCGTGCATCGGATCGGTCAAACTCAGCCAGTCACGATCTTCCGGCTGATCTCGAAGGGGACTTTAGAAGAACAGATGAGCCGCCGCCTGCTGAAGAAAGCGTACCTGTCGTCTAAGATCATCGAGGAGGAGCGACAGGACTATGCGCTGGCGGGGATAGACGAAACCCCACCCATGCAACTGATTGCTTCCGAGGGCCTGCCTGAGAACAACCTAGCGGATATGAGATTGTGGAGTTTCGAGTCTCTTCTGAGCCGATGCACGATCAACTCAACCACCGGACAAGACCTCGCCGGTTCTTCATCTTGGTGGAGAGTGTCAGAGCGGGTACGCACGAACATTTTCAACGGAAGAATGGTAGAGAAAATGTCGAGAATCCAATTGTTCCCGGAGGAGACCCCCTGCTTCGCCCGTGCGGAGCGTCGAATTGGCAAGGGGCGGGTCATCACGATCGAGGGCTACGACGTCACCAAGGAGAACCTGCGCATGGACGTTCTGTCTCCAACGAAGCCAAAATCAATGGACATGGAAATGAAGACAATGACCAACCAGACCGTAAGTAAAGCACCCGTTGTAGATGTCTTGTCTGACTGAAGTAGACCTGCGCGGTCTGCCAGGAGTTCGAGCCTTTGAACTGCCAAACTTGTCCGCGGGCGTACCATTGGGAGTGTCTGCAGGAATCGATGAAAGCGCACACCGACGAGGTTCGATTCAGCTGCCCCCAACACATCTGCTCTGGGTGCGAGAGACGGACCTCCGAGGCCGGCGGGCTTTTGTTTTGCTGTGCACAATGTCCGCTCGCATTCTGCGAAGATTGTCTGGATTGGAGCAAAGCTGAGTTCCTTGGGAGAAACCACGCATTTGAGCTCCTTGGGTATCATCCTCAGTCGTACTTCTATATCCGCTGCTCTGGCTGTAGGGAGAATCGGAAGCGGCTTTGCGATGACTTGGGTGGATGGCCGGCGAAGCGCCTGAGGATGAAGCATTGACTAGATCTGGGCGTTTGGAATCGGACCTACAAAGATGAATGGAACACCAACTGCACGGTCTCATGTGTATAAGGGACTCGTAGTGTATTACCGAGACAGACGTCGAATCAAACCGCATTACCAAAACAGGGAACGTACTGACCTGACCTGACCTGACGGTCATTAGTATCACCTGCCACCGGTACGTAACTGGAAGAAAATGCAACCATAGCATCTAAAATGTTCACATAGCTCAAGGGTCGGGCAAGCCAGGCGCCAGAGGAAAGCCTGTGGCGTCTCCGTTTCCAGAAACAGTCACGCCACACGGTGCATGTTGCGTCCGTGACTGAATTGATCCTGGTCGGTGGTGTATTTAGGTAAATGAAAGAGACCGCCCATTTTTGAACGCAAGGCAACCGCTGCATGAATCAAGCGGCATGAACAGCGCAGGTGCAGGGATAATTCTCATTCGGTGCCAATCTGTTGGGACGAAGGATGAGCAGTCATGTACTCGCAGTTGGGGGAGAAAGAGTGCAGGACAGGAGCAGTAACCATTCCGTAGTGATCAGCTCCGGGGGAACTAAGCGGTGAGTAACCATGTTTTGAATATTGGTCAATTTCGTACTCTGCAGACATAGCAGTCAGTCATCAATCCCTACCACATATGTATTTCTCAAGCGCAGTCGACCGTCCGGATGAGCCCTAGTAGAGCATCGTCTCCAATTCCACGGATCAAGTACGGATCGGACCGACTAAGGGTGCAGCCAGAGCTCGATCCGGAGTGAAGCTGCACATGCAATCTTCGAAGACACAAACATTAGTTATTCAGAAATCCTCACTGCATGAAAATCACCAAGAGTCCCACTACCACCATGTAGTAATCTGACGGACTACCATCCTGACGAAATCTTTCAGTACTATGCAACGCAACCTGGCAAGACAACTGGGAGCTCCATGATATCGAGGTGACACAACTTCCCCACTGCGCCATGCCACTTGGCTCCAATCATCCACAAACACTCTGTGGTCTGTCTGACGACGCGATCCCGTCCCTCTAACCCTGACACGATCCGTCAACCGATAACTTGACAACAGCACTCCGGGATCCAGGTTCCACAAACGCCACAATCGCCACTCCTCACCGTTAAGCTTCACTGGATACGAACCGTCGGGAGGTCGACCCACGGGCTGTCATCGCTCGGGCGCCGGTTTCTGCACGAGCAAGCATCCCAGGAACTCCCTTCTCTCTGGATCGACATGAAGAAGCGACAAGGACGCATGCGAATCGACTCGACACAAACCACGGGTATACACCTTGTCCAGTCATCTATAACTATTCTGCGTAACTCAAAGTGTCACCAGCCTATGTAACCACTGCCCCCTCGGAGAATAAACAATCAGGAACCGTCCGCCTGCAACAAACCCAACGATACGGTACGTACTAGTCAGACTCAGCTATGACAGAACTTAAAATCCCTCACGTCAATAGTCACAGACCCCGATATGGACCCTGATCGCACTGGCCCACCATCCTGCACACGTCAAACGTCAGTCCACCGACTGCACCCTTCATAAGACGGTCTGCATCAAAGCAGGAGATAGCTAGTTTCCTACTTAGTAGTGGCCAGCAAGTACTCGGTGGACTAGCCCACCCAATCACCCTGGACAAAGCCAGACCGTCCAGCGAGACAAGTTGACAGCGAGCGCCACAAGTACCGCCCCGGGCTTTGTGCTTTATCCTACAGTTCTGACGCACACAACTCACTGAGTTTGAACTGGACTAAACCGTATCCGACTGAACAGCACAGCACGGATATGATCGACGAATGGACACCGAAGCAAAAATCCCTACCCCATTGGGATCTTGGCACGTCACACGGCGGGGAACCCCGTCCTGGACCGCGAACCCGGTTTCTGTGTATCCACTTCGCCCAGGACCAGGATCAGGATTCAGGACCGAAGAATTGGTACAAAACAACTACCACTTATTACATAGGACGGATTGTGGCTGCTACTGAACATTGGCCTCACTGTCATTGGCCACGATTGCTAAGGAGTACCTACTTGTATCTGGCATATAAAACCGGGGAATGAAGACGATGAGGACCTCGTTTGCATTACAACACACTCACTCACACCAAAAAATAAAAGGATCGCTGCACTTTTCGGTGGTTACGAACTACTAGCACGGGGTTGGTCGATTAGTATTTTTGTCACTGATATGCGGATGATATATGGCAGAAAACAACTTGGGTTTGGTCCAAAAAAATTACGGGATTATGCTACTTACTCCAGCGGACTGGTCTAGGATACGGATAAGATGCTACGTATGCTGGCATCTTAGCGCATCTCTCTCTTCTTGGAAATAATTATGATAGAGTTATCACTTTACTCACTTAATCCAACGGCACAGCAGCCTCAACACGGTGCCTTGGCTTTCTTGCCGAAGCAACTACCAGATAGAGAGACAGGCGACATGGTGAGTATAGAGTAAGTATACTAGGTCGCGTACTCGTACGCACTACACGGTCGTAGCCTTCGGGACGGTATACAGTAGATTTACTGCATACGGTAGGTATACCACTACCAGTACCCCATACAGTGACTACGATGTCCACACTACTACACACTACTGCACAGTACTCCTAGGTACTCCCCTTCCCCCGACTAGACCAGCCAGCCACCAGCCCAGCCCAGCCCAACCGAAAACCCAAGCACCCAACCTATAAAAAGAGAACTGACTAGGTAAGCTAATCAATCCATCCCTACCCGTACAGTGCACTGACAGACATACACAGCACAATCAATACTGTCACTTGTAGTTGGCATCGATTGCCCGGGGTTTATCCGAATAAGGTCTAGTTCCACCGTTCCAAACTCTTCAGGCCCCCGGGCTCCGGCGCCACGGCCCCAAGAGAAAGTTCCGGCCGAGTGCATGGACGTTGGCGGAGATTCGTCGGCCGAATTCCTCCGTGTCTTTCAGGTTAACTTAGCTAACTGTTCGTTCTTTAGATCTGTTTGTAAATAGGTTCGTTCTAGGGTATTTCGATCTGCGAATGAGCTATCTAGTACTTTGCTGGCGATGTAGACGTCTACCTTTCGCGGGCTAGTATTCTGTGATGTTCTGACAACTGCATCTTACTCCAGGTTTGTAGGTAGGTGTGCGGATCACAGCTACCGGGCAAGATGACTCTATAGAGTCCCCGGGTATGAAGTCTGAAGATACAGATGTTAAGAACTCTCCGGAGTATGGCAGACATTCAGTCCTTACCCATCAATCACCACCTGTATGTATGCACTCCCAAAGCAACGGATCGATCATGCAACCCCTGACTGCCCTCGGCAGGCCCATGGGACGACACCATCAGCACCGGGACTCCGGGACCAAACCCACAGCTGGAGCCATGCGGGACCCCAGTGGATCCCCCATCCCCAAAAATTAAACCCGGACTTTGCCGTTCATGCCATCATTTCAACATCCAAAGACAACCAGACCTAGACCAGACTCAATCTATTGTGTACTCCGTGCAGTGTGTACTCCGAATGCATCACTGTATCCGGCCCAGGCAGATGCGTCCCCATGCCCAATCAGTGGCTAAATCTCATCTCCCTCGACTAATTACTCGAGTCCATTGCGGGTCCTGTCAATCATCGCCAATCTATTTAAGTTTGATTGCAGCCAACCCATGGCTGTGGTGGACCTGGTGGTTAGACCCCCGTCGCTAGGTCTGTCTAGTCCTGCTTGGGCTAATCGGGTCAAGGCTCATCTATGTTTATCCCAATGCGGATCACACCTGACTCGTCTTTGCACCTACGGAAATGAAGCAAACACTGCGTAGATCTAGACTGCCGATCGGCCAAACAGAGGGTATCTTCGGAGGTAAAATTGCAAGAAACCAGAATTCAAAGCAGCTTCGGCGACGTAACACCCAGGGGCTGGTTCGTTGCAAGACACCAAAACAAGGTAGCGCATCACACATGCCCGCACAGAGGTGCTTGATCTTGGATCATCAACGCCTGGTAGAATCGACGGTCTAGCCAGCCGTCTAATGGCTTTATTCCATCGTGAGGTGGACTGGCCACGACTCACTGCACAATTGCGTCAACTCCCGCTCACGATCTTCACTCGCTCCAGTCGTTCTTCGACTCGTCGCGCTATCTCCGGGTCGGGTTCTGGCCTTTCCTTGCGTTTCCTGCATGTATCAATCAGTATGCGATGGTGTAAAATGGGCATTCAAGTCACTCACGGTTCGCGTATGGTCTCGTCACCTTTCTCCTGCCCGCAATGGGAGCACACGGTTTCTCTCGCTTGGTATGCATTGTTGCAGCGGTGACAGAAGTATCGGACCCGTTGCCGGGGTTTCTTCCATGTCCGGGCCGGTAACTCCGCGGGAGGCTCTGCGTCTCCAGGATAACCATACGGGTATTTGTTGAGTTTCGCTCTGTGATCCGGTTAGCTCCACCTTGCAAAGCAGGAACACAACGTACGGCTCGCGAGGGCACAGGGTGCATCGAATGTGTTGGCAGGTGCTACATTGCACATCATCGGCCGCGAAGGCGGTGCTGCAGCGATGGCAGGTCCGTCGGATTCTCTGGCGGGGCGGGTGATAAACCAGGTCCTGGCCGCTGGCGCGTGAGGGCAAGGTCAGGCGAGGCTCTCTGAGTTGACGCGGCGTCGGGGTAGCTTCGGGTGCTTTTTGGGACACGATGGTTTGGAGCGCAGCTTCGGTCTGTGCCCGCGCGCTATGGGGCTTCACAGCAGGGTCGGGCGGACAGCTCGTGCAGCGAACATGTTGGCAATTAACGCAGACCTTGCTGGGCCCAAAGGTTGTCTGACAGCGGTGACAGGTTCGGCGGACTCGCATACGGATCGGTCTGATCACTCGCTGCACGGTCTGATCGCTAGGAAACTTCCGTTCTCCCGGTTCGAGCGCTAATCCATACCTTGCCAACAATCCGCGCGCCTTCTGTTCCTGGATGGATCCCCAATTGGGGAGCACGGTCGCACCGGGGGCTGCCTTGATGATGGGTATTTGAGGAGTCGCTGCGAGGCTGGCGTGAAGTCAGCATTGTGGGAAAGTTGATGAATGGGATGAAGATAGGGAAGAGGGAGACGTACGTCGTGATTGGAATGGGAGCGGGCGCCTCAGTAGCCACTTGCGCGCCCGACGTCGGGGCCGCCTTCATCATGGAGCTTCTCCTCATTGCAGTCCGTATACGTTTGACAAATTTGGAGAAACCCTCATGCTTGTTTTCGCGCAATGGGTCAGGGCCCTGATGGGTCGACATGGCGCCAAGCGCACCTTGCGACGGTAAAATAGGTCGGTAGTATTAATCGACAATTCAAGATGTCCTGCAGTATAAAAGACTCAATTCATGCGCCACGCCTGGGACCAAAATATTCTATTCATATTCTCCTAGCTGTGAGCGAGTATGCGGAGTCGAAACAGGCGACCGCCCCGGGACCAGGGGTGGAGGTGGGTGTGGAAGGGGAGGTGGATGTTGTTGATCGAACCGAATGAGTGCCAAATCAAGCAGACAAAACGGGAACCACGATACGATTAAGTATTGGCAGGTCGCACGGGCGTGACCCGAAACCGTAGACTTGGGACTCCCGGCTAGACGGTGAGCTGTTGGTAGGGTCGCAGCCGAGCACCCCAACTATTGGCTGAAGGGCGGTCAGATCGTGTGGATCGGGCGTGGTCGAGGCGTCCAAAGTTGAGAGGGGCTTGTTTCGAGGTGCAAGGGCGAGACGTGATGACGTTGGGAGTTGTACTGTGGTATAGGAGGTTGAACGGTTGTTGTAGGAGGAGTGATGAAAGAAGGAGGAAGAAGAGGAAGAAGAGATAAAAAAGGGTGGGTAGTTGGAATGGTTTCAGTTGATGGCTATGAAAGGAAAGAGGAGATAAAGTGATCTAAGCAGGCAACGAACGATAAATAGAAGTCGAACAAACCTTTTCTAATTCTGAGGGG